>NC_141554.1:58338676-58490441 GCF_021556685.1 Rattus norvegicus
ACCCTCTGCTGTACTTTCTACTTCCATTGGTCCAAATGCAGATGGGCTGTCTACAGCTTCTGAAGCCATTTTAATATTTGAGATGAACGTACACTGGTTAGGATGGCAAAGCATAAAGAACTTAGCTGAATCCTTCCTGGTACTGTGGACTCCCCCTGAGAATTGTTTCCTTTTCATCTAAACCACGTTAAATGCCCATTTTTTTTATTTACAAAGGATCCAGTCCACTCCTTACTTATACAATTATTTGGATCCAGTCTTTGGAAAGAGAATGTAGTGTTATGGAGAAATAAAGGGAAAAGTAGGAGGATTAAATAGGAAGGAAGATGGGAGAGAAAGGTAAAAGATGGGACACAGAGAAGGGCAGCTGATTCTAAAGGTCTGTTGAAAACCCACAAGGAAACCCACTACTATAGAAGCCTCCTGAAATATATATCATTCTCTTGACCACATTTGACAAAATAAAGGTTGTAAGGCAATACCCGAGTCTTTACAGCCCTCCATATTAAGAAGCACCTGGCTGTGAAGCACAAGCTTGCAGAAAGCCAAGCTTTAAACAGGGAATGGACACAGAGCTGTGTTTGAGATGTCTCTTTCAATTCCTCTAGCTCAGCCCTGTTTCCACTGCTAATGTAAAGGCTTTCCTTTAAAAATGGCAAGGATTTCAATGTGCTCATTGGACTCGAAGTTCCTTAAAGTGATAATTCATAAGACATGTATTGTATGTACATAAGTACATACTTCAATGTGTACAGAATATTTATAACTTCTTAAACACTTACTGAACATTTATGATATGCTATATTAGAAAATTAACATATTTTCTTGGTAATCCTTAAGATGTTTTGTTTAACCTAATAAGGTTGAAATGTAAGATGACTAATTAAGATACTTGAAAATATGATAACGAGGGACATTATGCCACAACAGAAAAATATATTTCAGATATGGTGGGATTTGATCCTAAAACCACTATTACCTGGTGATTACCTTCCAAAATGAAATGGGCTTACCTGAGAGGATTCTCCTTAAGAGAAATGAGAAAATCCTTTCCACATTAGAATGCTTTGTTCTTGTTCCTTGAGTTGACCCTGCCATTCACGGAAGCCCAAACATATTAAATGCTGGAGAAGAATGAACCCAAATAAACTAAAAATTAGACCTTTTAAAAAAAGGCATATGAAAATAAAATTATTTGCTTTTTCCCCATCATCCTTAGGTTTAAATATTTTTCTTCTAAGTTAGATGTGGTGATATATTAGGATTTTGATGCCATATATATATATATATATATATATATATATATATATATATGTATATGAAATCCATAATATCCTGGCCTAACTTCTAACTTTTATAAGGAAACTTTTATAAGGAAAATGTTTTGTTCTTTTCCATCAGGTTATCTGTATTATTATTATTATGCCATAGATAACAGAAATGAAAATAGATCACAAAAATTATAATTAAAGAGTTGATTAAAAATGGGACCAAGCTTGGCAGATGAAAGTTGCCTGTTGCTAAGCCTTATTACCATAATTTAGAGTTACCATGTTAGTTCTGAAGAGATCATCCCCCAAAACTGTCTTCTGTCCTCCACAACAAACATCATCTCACTCCTGTGCTCACACACATCCAAATGAACACACAATAAATATAAAATAGAATTGACTAAAAGTGAATTTTTTGTTAATGCTGGGAATGGAACCAAGGGCCTTGAGCATTCTAGGCACATACTCTATCACTGAGCCACATTCTCACCCAAAATTCAAATGAATGTAATAGCTACAAATTATTTTTTCTGATTTAAAAAAATATTTCTGGATAAGTTCTTATTGAGATGCTGTGAAAAGTTAGAGTTCATATGAGGTTTATATCCTACCATTTTGTTGAATGCAAAAACTGGAAATTACCTGTCACAATAATGGATTTGTTACTTAGCCATTAAACTCGTTTATTTCCCCAAGAGCAAAACTAGTATGTCTAATTATTCTGTTTTGGGCACCACAGAGGCTTTAATGCTCTGGGGAAATATACTATAGTAATAGTTTGGATGGATAAATAAAGCAGCAAAAGTTAGATTTTGCAAAGGCAGGTAGAGTAAGAGTCAGTAGAATCAATTTTTAAAGAACAGTACATTCATAGAGGTTGAGATTATCAACATAGATTTTGTTAAAGTTCAGGGAGAACACATTGCATGTTTTCAGATTCAAACCCCTTTTAGCCATTACTATGCAGATAAAATGTACTATCAAAGCCATGCAATAAATTTGCAAATTTTTAAAGCACACTTGCAATATTGGAAATCATGCTTACCATGAAAAATCCACACAATATAAAACTATTAAAATGAAACGGACCCCATGGCTCCAGCTGCACATGTAGCAGAGGATGGACTTGTCTGGCATCAATGGGAGGGGAGGCCCTTGATCCTATGGAGGCTTGATGCCCCAGTGTAGGGGGGATGCTAGGGTGCGCAGGTGGGAGGGACTGGATGGGGAGGTGGGAGGGACTGGGTGGGGGAACATCCTTATAGAGGCAGGGGGAGGGAGGTGGAATAGGAGACTTGCAGAGGGGAAATTGGGAGGGGGGACAACATTTGAAATGTAAATAAATAAAATAACCAATAAAAAACAGAAAAAATAAAAAGAAGGGAAAAGGGAGATAACAGGAAAAGAGGCTTAAATGGGGACAGGCACAAAAGAATAGTTCACAAGATGGGATTGGAGGATGGATAACGAACATTGAGGATGTTTGAAAAACCATATGGAAACCTACAAGTTTATAAACTTCACACACACACACACACACACACACACACACACACACATACAGAAGATACACACACACACAGATACACAGATACACAAACACACACACACTATCATTTTTTGAGAGGACGGTGAGGGCCATGTTTAACATTAGTCTATCAAAGACAGACCTACTACACAAGCTCCCTTATACCTATTAGGCAGCTGGGCTTGTGTGTACCTAAGCACTCTACATTTAGCAAGGGTCTGACTCCTGAAGGGCCCTCTATACTCAGGGCTAGTAGGAAGCAAATATTCAATTTGTGTTTTCTATAAGAAACACAATGATAGTAATTATTTAAGTAGCTCACTATAATCTCAGGACTGGGAGGCCAAAGCAGAAAGAAGGACCACTGTTCAAGGCCAGATTCAGCTCCACAGTGAGGCTCTGTTAAGAAACCAACCAACCAACCAACCAACCAATCAACCAATAGGACTCCTAAGATCCAAGGTATAAAAAGCAAGATCCCAGCCAAACTCTCATTGGAAAAATGGACAATAACAAATTAGAAAGTGCCATCACATAAAGAGGCATGAGGAAACTAGAAAGTGGAATTGTGAGCATGTCTGTGGGGCAAGTGTGTATTTGTAGAGGCCTTGAGGAAGGGCCAACCTCTCAGTCAGTGGGGCTGAAGTAGGTCCACAGAGAAGTCAGATTCTGCAAAGCATTTCAAGGGTGAGGACTTTGATTATGAGTATGACAGAGAGGGCTCCAAAGAGGAGTGACAAGATTTGACCCCTCTACTGCTGCAAGTGACAAACTAGGAGTGCGAAGCCACAAGGGAAGTAGCCTCAGGCTCTGTCTGGTTGAGAGAGGATCACAATCCAGGTGTGATCTGAAGGTAGCCAGTAGGGCTTTCTGACAGATTAATTTTATGTGACTGGGGCAAAATAATAGGACTCAAAGAGGAAAAAGTCTATGATGGCTCATGGTCTAGAGGTTTCTGTGGACACTCACCTAGCCCAATTGCTTTTAGGTCCACCCAAGGTAATTTGCCTCATGGTGAGTGAATATGGTAGAGGAAAAAATGTTCATTTTGTGGCAGCCAGGGAACAAAAATCTTGCTGGGAAAAGCCAGAGCCCTCATGGTCCCATCATTTTTTTAAAGGCTCCTCCTCTAATCACTGTTGCATGTCTTTACTACAGGGGCTTTGGCAAGACACTGTGAGAGGGAGCAATCAGTGACTCCAGAGTTTGGGGCTAAGTGATAGATGGATGAAGGTTGTCTATGAAGATAAGAAGATGGCAGAATAAACCAAAACTGTCCCTTGTTGCTAATATACTCCATCTGGCCACAGGTCCTTTTTGTCTTTACTGTGAGAAGGGAGTTAATGATTGACTCTGTGCTGATATGTGGGTGGGAGGTATATCCATCCCATGCAAACAAAGAACTAAGTACAAGACAACTGTGAGGTTGGCCAGAATCTCACCTGCCATGGTAGTGACTCCAAATCAATTATATATACAAATACATCATATGCATATAAACATGCACATATACATAGATTCCTACTAAGAAGATCATACTTATTCCAGAAGCTATAGGTTTCTAAACAAAATGCCCACTGTGCGGTCTGGAAGAGCTCCCAAGTTATTGATTATCAGTATCCCTGGGACCTTCTCAAAATCCAAGTTATTGCTATTGTTCTTGGTTGCCCACCAGAATTTAATTGTAAGAGCCTATTTCTGAAGATACCACACACATTGGTCACAGGACATGAAGAAATCGATTTGATACTAAACCGAAGCTTCCTCTCTGCTGGATAACTCTCATATTAGTGTCAGGTACAATGCAGGCCACTGTGGGAACTTAGGAGGGGAGTCAACGGTCTTACACAACTCTGAATCATGTGAACTGTAATAAGGATGGGGATAGCCAACTATGTCTCTGAGTGCAATTAACAGTATGATAAATCTACTCTCCAGTTGGATTTAAGGTCTTTTCCGCAGGAGGATATATATATACCTTGTACTCCAAGTGTGGCCAATAACTCATGGGTAGGGATCTCACTGACTCCAGGAGTGAATCTAGGACTAACATTTTGCCAAACAGACAAAGCATCAAACTTTCCTTTAATATGGGAGTCAGCATCCCAGGAGGAAGTAAGGGAAGCAGAATCACAAACCCTGAAAACAGACTCTGGAGACCAGCACTGAGGTACAGATCTACTTACTGTATTGTGCAGTAAGGAAGTCTTTTTATATAGCTTTCAGATGAATGGGAATGGACAGGATCTCTAGAGTAGCCAACCATCCCACTGGCACTATGGGGAGGTGCCAGGATGTTAGCACCTGAGGAGGCTTCCATAAAGACAGGGCAAGCAGCCACCATGCTGTTCTGGGCCCATTCTGAGGTTCCATAAGTTTGCTAGGATCCCATATTTCGTGTCATGTTGTATGCCAGTGGACAAGGGTACTTGTATTATTAGAGCAGTGAACCCTCTAGGTTCTACCCAGGAGCCATAGCACCCACACTCTAATATTTGTATCTCGCTACTCCTAAACTAGTACAGCTCTCAGATTTCATCAGATAATGTGTGTGTGTGTGTGTGTGTGTGTGTGTGTGTGTGTGTGTGTGTGCGCGTGTGCAGTAGATTGTGGTTAAGTGCTCATAGTTCAGAGAATAAGTGCCTGTGGAGTGCCCAGCCACACAAATTGAATCTCTCTCTCTCTCTCTCTCTCTCTCTCTCTCTCTCTCTCTCTCTCACACACACACACACACACACCCACCACACACACACACACACACACACACACACACACACACACACACACACACGTACCCATGCACACACCCACACATGTGCATGCCAAGGCTCAGGAACCATTGTGGAAAAGGGGGTAGAAAAACTGTAAGAGCCAGATGTCAGAGTTGGCTAGCATGAAACAATGTCTTCTGAATGTGATAGGCCCACTGCAGTCATGAACACATAACAGCTCTGGTTGCCTACAGACGATTGGCAACAACGCCAAGCTAGTTAACACCCTAGCATGGAAAGGGAAGGAGTCCATGAGCCCCTCCTCCCAAGTGAGGAGCTGGAAACAACTGATGGGTTCATGGGGCAGAGACTTTCTTTGCTTTTAAAATGTGTCTCCTGGCAAGCCAAACCCTCCCTCCCCACTACATCCATGAGTGTGTAGGACTAACTGGACTTGGTAGGTTACAAACAAACCAAACAAACCAACAACAACAATAACAACACAAAACAAAAACAAGCCCCTAGAAGATATGAAGTTGGGGGATGGGAGGTAGATCTTGGAGTCATTAAGGAGTGGGAGATGAGTATGATCAAAATACATTGTCTGTGACTATAAAATTTTTCAAGAAATAATAGAAATATGCCGAGGCAGAAGATCTATGTGGTGACATAGATAATTCTGTGACTACAGCCAGCTGTTTAGGTAGGTGACAAAGTCCTTGAAAATAATTACTTCTTTATGGGTGACTCAGTGGATTCTGCTTTTTGCAGCATGTTAAAAAGAGTCTCCGGTTGAAACATAAGTGTGCCTATCCTTCCGGACCACCGTGATCCAGCGCAGCTATTAGTTCCAGCAGGTCTCTCAGGATTTGATGCTCCTGGAAGTACAAAAACAACACAAATTTGAGTTCATGGGCTATAACTCTTAAAAAGGACACAAAGTTGGGGATGATAAGTAAGTAGGAGCAGATCTGGGAGGAATAAGGGGGAGCAGTGGGAGTAGTTATAAAATTACAGTGCATGAAATTCTCAAAGAATTAATCAAATATTGCTAAAATAAGTAAAACTATGGCTTCACCTTCCCTTCTTAATTCCTAGGGAGAGCTACATTATGGCTACTTGCTGTACAACCTCTTAGACAGCTTGAGTCATTTTCCTTTTGGCAAATTTGTCTGTAGAGGAAATGAGCAGGTTCTGTTCAGGAGCCTTTATTGGTCTGGTGTGAAGACTTCCCTTCTTCATGCCATGCCACAGCTGGTCTCTTAGGTTGACTCACCTAGACATAGACCTTTTGATGTGTATTCCTGCCTGGCTGATGTACTAAGGAATTTTTCTGGGGAAAACTGATAAGAGACTGGGGGAAGCAGGCCAAACGAAGGGTAACAAATGAAACAAAATCCGATTTTTGTGTTTGTAAACTGTATGTTTGGAATCTATCTTCATCATAGTACTGTGTTTCTCTTTCTCTAACCTAAATAACTAATTATGGCTTTCCAGTATTCTGTGCTATGGATGTATCATAGTTAATCATTACTGATGGTCCTAAATAGGGAAATTCCAAGTTTTCATTCTTTTGAATCATTTTTAAATTTTATTAGATTTTTCTTTTTTTCTTAACTATTTTATCTAAAAATAAACAAAAAATGGAGAAAACTGAAAAATGATTGGAAAACTCATGGATCAAATGGGGAAAATGTAAGGGGGAGTAGGGTTGTAGCTAAGACTCTAACCTCTCCAAGTAAGTAGTAACTCTGAGGGCAAGTGGTTGGGGCTGCTCCTCACCCCCTAAGTGGAATAACAATGCCTTGAACAGGGGAAGGGATATTACTACATGAAGTAGTGAGCTAAAGACTTTGGGGAAGTATTTTTGAAGAATGTCTCCTGGGGCAAGTCCTCAAAGGCAATGAAACCTTGATCTAGCTCCAAGATGATTGCTACATTCCTATAGCTGGGGCAGTAGTTGGGTGCTGACCACACAGTGAACATGGCCCTAGTAGAACTAGTACATACCCTTCTGACCCCAACTGCTAAGTTCAGCAGATCATGTTAACGTCATTGTCTGATTTGAACAAGGCCACCATGCCACTGATAAATTGGCAGCTGAACTCCACTGTGGCTCAGGCCCCAGGCTGTTTTGTTTTTCAGGTCAGGTCACTTCAGTGACTTATAGAGTCCCTCTTACAACATATCTTGCTTTTAGCCACTATTCTGGGTCTAGTTCAATAAGCTTAGGCAGTTTAAGCACTGATTGCAGTAGCGCCACACTTCACAGAGACATAATTTGCACAAATATGCATCATAGGAAAGAGAACACTGAGTTGGTTCTCATAGCTGCCCTGGATCAGGGTGATGGGGTGAGGTTAGGTACCTTTATGCTTCAACCTGAGGAGGAACTTTTCAGTTCTATAGAAATCAGAGCCTACTTAATCCCCCATAAAAGATTTAGTTGGTTTCAAGGACCTTACCACTTATGCCAAACAGCTGCTCAAAGTCATAGAATTGTCTGCATATGTCACCATACTGACTGGATTGCCCAACTTAGCATATATTTAAAATAAAATATTTATTTTTTCCTTAAGAATTTCTGTTAATCTTAGCCAGTCTGACTGGTGTGAGGTGGAATCTCAGGGTTGTTTTGATTTGCATTTTCCTGATGACTAAGGATGCTGAACATTTCTTTAGGTGTTTCTCAGCCATTTGATATTCCTCAGCTGAGAATTCTTTGTTTAGCTCTGTACTCCATTTTTAATAGGGTTATTTGGCTCTCTGGATTCTAACTTCTTGAATTCTTTGTATATATGGGATATTAGCCCTCTATCAGATGTAGGATTGGCAAATCCAATCTGACGGTTGCCCCTTTGTCCTATTGATAGTGTCCTTTGCCTTATAGAAGCTGTGTAGTTTTATGAGGTCCCATTTGTTGATTGTTTAGCATAAAGCATAAGCCATTGGTGTTCTATTCAGGAAAATGTCTCCTGTTCTTATGTCTTCAAGGCTCCTCACCGCTTTTTCTTCTATTACTTTCAGTGTATCTGATTTTATGTGGAGGTCTTTGATCCACTTGGACTTGAGCTTTGTACAAGGAGATAAAAATGGATTGATTTGCATTCTTCTACATGCTGACCTCCAGTAGAACCAGCACCATTTGTTGAAAATGCTGACATCAGATGCTGGCGAGGATGTGGAGAAAGATGAACACTCTTTCATTGTTGGTGGGATTGCAGACTGGTTCAACCATTCTGGAAATCAGTCTGGAGGTTCCTCAGAAAATTGGACAGTCCACTACCTGAGGACCCACCTATACCTCTCCTGGGCATATACCCAAAAGATGCTCCAACATACAACAAAGACACATGCTCCACTATGTTCATAGCAGCCTTATTTATAATAACCAGAAGGTGGAAAGAACCCAGATGTTCTTCAATGGAGGAATGAATAGAGAAATTGTGGTACATTTACACAATAGAGTACTACTCAGTTATTAAAATATTGACTTCATGAAATTTGCAGACAAATAGATGGAATTAGAAAATATCATCTTGAGTGAGGTAACCCAATCACAAAAAACACACATGGTATGTATTCCTGATAAGTGGGTATTAGCCCAAAAGCTCGGATTACCCAAGATACAACTCACAAACCACATGAAGCTCAAGAAGAAGGAAGACCAAAGTGCAGATGCTTCAGTCCTTTTCAGAAGGGGGAACAAAAATATTCATAGGAGGAGATATGGAGACAAAGTGCAGAGCAGAGACTGAAGGAAAGGCCATCCAGAGACTGCCTCACCTGGGGATCCATCCTATATATAATCACCAAACCCAGACAGTATTGTCTGCTTGCTGACAGGAGACTGATATGGATGTCTCCTGAGAGGTTCTGCCAGAGCCTTACTGATACAGATGAGGATGCTTGCAGCTAAACATTGGAGTGAGCACAGGGACCCCAGTGGAGGAGTTAGAGAAAGGACTGAAGGAGCTAAAGTGGTTTGCAACCTATAGGAAGAACAACAATATCAACCAGCTACACCCCCCAGAGCACCCAGGGATTAAACCACCAAACAAAGAGTACACATGGGGAGAACCATGGCTCTACTCACATATGTAGCAGAGGATGGACTTATTGGGCACCAATGGCCAAGAAGACTTTGATCCTGTGAAGGCTTGTCTCCCCAGTGTGGGGGAATGCCAGGGTATTGAGGTGGGAGTGTGTATGTGTATGTGTGTGTGTGGGGGGGGCAGAATCTTCATAGAAACAGGGATATGGGGGATGGGAGAGAAAGGGAAAGGCTAACATTTGAAATGTAAATACATAAAATATCCAATAAAAAACTTCTTATAAAATATATTTTGATTATATTCACCTTCCACTCCTCCTGACTCCTGTAATATCCACCTCTAGTCCCTCTTTTTAAACCATTCACGAAGTATAATTAGTGCTACCCATATAAGCAAGGAAAGGAGGTTATCTGTTGGAGGGACTAAGATACCAGGGGCCACACCCTTAAAGAAAAACCCAATGCTCCCTCTCCCAGAAGCCATCAACTGTCTGTGGTTCTTCAGTTAGTGGTGGGAGGCTCCTGAGCCTCTCCTAATGTCCATACTTTAGATTGCTTCTTATAACTTTTTGTATTTATTTTGGATTTTAAAAAGATTTATTGTTTCAATTTTATGTGTATAAACATTTGCTTGCATGTCTTACTCTAACAGTTGCTGACCTGGAACTCACTTCCAAAGCTGGCCTCCAACCCCGTAACAATTATCTCATCTGGTCATTCTCCTTATGATTGTCTCCTCTAAGCAAGTCTCTTCTGGCCTTTGTGCACAACATCTTGACTTTGCTCTTCCTGATAGGCTTGCAGCATGTCACTTGTTCCTGTGTGGCTGATCTCAAGGCCCCCTTAGATGTGAGTTCCTGCCCCTTCCCCACCATCCACGGGTCTTATATGCTTATCTTATCCTTAGGATGTGTTGAGTTGGGAAGCTTTCCATGTACTAATTATTATTATACTTGTATCAAACTCATTCTTAATATTCATTTATTTTTTATTATAATTTATTTTATTTTTTAGTATGTGTTTCTGCGTGTGACTGCAGTACCCATGGTGGCCAGAAGAGGGCCTCAGATCCCCGTATCTACAATAACATTTTTTTTTGTGCTCTGCCCGAAGTAGGTGCTAGGAACTAAACTCAGGTCCTGTACATGAGCACCAAATGCTCTTAACTGCAGAGCCCTCTCTCCTGTCTCTCAATTCTTAGCTTTTTGAAAGATGTTTGTTATAATTATTTTCTTATTTAGTACAATATGGCTTAGAAATTTTCTTGTTCTATAGTTGATTAAAGCCCAAATTTGAATGGGCTAGGAAGTGTAAGGAATATGCATGGCTTCAAGGAAGAGAGGACAGATAAGAATACGAAATGAGCCCAAATTCTATATCTAGTAAGCTGGAAAGAACCCAGATGCCCTTCAACAGAGGAATGGATACAGAAAATGTGGTACATCTACACAATGGAATATTACTCAGCTATCATAAACAATGACTTTATGAAATTCGTAGGCAAATGGTTGGAACTGGAAAATATCATCCTGAGTGAGCTAACCCAATCACAGAAAGACATACATGGTATGCACTCATTGATAAGTGGCTATTAGCCCAAATGCTTGAATTACCCTAGATGCCTAGAACAAATGAAACTCAAGACGGATGATCAAAATGTGAATGCTTCACTCCTTCTTTAAATGAGGAAAAAGAATACCCTTGGCAGGGAATAGAGAGGCAAAGATTAAAACAGAGACTGAAGGAACTCCCATTCAGAGCCTGCCCCACATGTGGCCCATACATATACAGCCACCCAATTAGACAAGATGGATGAAGCAAAGAAGTGCAGACTGACAGGAGCCGGATGTAGATCGCTCCTGAGAGACACAGCCAGAATACAGCAAATATAGAGGCGAATGCCAGCAGCAAACCACTGAACTGAGAATAGGTCCCCTATTGAAGGAATCAGAGAAAGAACTGGAAGAGCTTGAAGGAGCTCGAGACCCCAAAAGTACAACAATGCCAAGCAACCAGAGTTTCCAGGGACTAAGCCACTACCTAAAGACCATACATGGACTGACCCTGGACTCTGACCCCATAGGTAGCAATGAATATCCTAGTAAGAGCACCAGTGGAAGGGGAAGCCCTTGATCTTGCCAAGACTGAACCCCCAGTGAACGTGATTGTTGCAGGGAGGGCGGTAATGGGGGGAGGATGGAGAGGGGAACACCCATATAGAAGGGGATGGGGAAGGGGTTAGGGAGATGTTGGCCCGGAAACCCGGAAAGGGAATAACATTCGAAATGTAAATAAGAAATACTCAAGTTAATAAAAAAATAAAAAATAAATAAAAAATATCTGAAAACTAAGTACTGCATAAGCCACAAGTCATGCTACAGAGTTGCATACGTCCCTAGATAGTAACGATGCCTAACAGCAATTTCTACATATTATATATCAAGAGTATCAAGTGCTCATAGTTATCGTTCTGACTCATAAGAGAACATTATCATTATGTTCACTTTGAAATAAATGAATGCTTAAAAGTTTGGTTCAAATGTTTGAAATCATACAAAAGATGTACTATTTGTGGAAGCATATTAGTTTATTGGAACTTGTTTGTTTGTTTTTCAAGACAGGGTTTTTCTGTGAAATCTTGGATGTTCTGGAACTCACTCTGTAGACCAGGCTGGCCTCCAACATACATCTGCCTCTGCCTCCCAAGTACTGGAATTAAAGGCGTGCACCATCAAATATGATCTCTATCCACAGTTCTCTCAAGTTTAAGTGCACTATAGAATTATTTTAGAAAACTGTGATTTGATTCTCTAAGATTCTGACTTAGTGAACAGATGATGAATATAGAACACTAATATGATTTAAATGTTGCTCAGGTGATTCTAATACAGAGCTAAGGCCAGAAAGGCTTGTATGTGAGTTAACAGTAATTCTCAAAAAGGGATGATTATACTCTTTCAGAGGATTCTTGCAGATGTTTGCAGACAGTTTCAGTTGTCATTATGAGAAGAATGTTTCTGTTAATTAGTGAGTGGAATCCAGCAGTGCTGCTAAATGTCCTCAACGCACAGGCCAGCTCTCAAAGAATGATGTGGATCAAAATGACAATACTGCCAAGGAGAAAAAACTCCAGCCCAGACTTATCTTACCCTTATTTTCCATGCATGACCAATCACCAGTCTTACTGGTCCCATTAATGCAACTCCTCTCATACTAGATCGAAGTATTTCTACCACCACAATAATCATTTTAGTTTAGGTGATTAACACAACACAATGGAGTCTGAAGGTTTAGTTGGCCTCTTTCCAGTCTTTGTGATAATCATTCCATTTTCTAGTAAGTGGTCAGAGTGGTGATTTCAAGCTCCAAATATTTCCTTGATTCCCTACTGGAGCTGAGCAGTGATTTATAGCTGCCATGTGGTTCATAGAGCTTTAACACAAAACTCACATGGAGCCGAGGGCCTGGCATTTATTTGTTCCTGCTCATCTTTAGAACCATCTATCTCAGTTTTTCTTCGCCTGTTAAACCCTAGACACAACTCAACCAATTCTTCTCTTTCCAAGGCGCTTTTTCCCCTCAACAATTGCACTTCCTGCTTATTGTAATTCTACTCTTTTTCTATAGCTTGGTTAATCCTTCTCCTTTCATTCCTGTTCTGATTTAGAAGCTACCTTCTCTAGTAACCTTCCTAAACTCCAGTTCTATGTTGTATAGCCTTTTCATATCTTCTTATGTCAGAAAAGTAATTGTGCTCCCTTACTTTGATATCTATGATTCCAACAGGGGAGGGAGGGACAATGGGGAAATAATGGAGATTTGGTGATTGCTGTAACCTCAGAAGCTTACACATAGGCCAGCAGGTAAGATGGCTCAGTGGGTAAAGGCGCTTGCTGACAAGATTAATGACCCGAATTTAGTCCATCCGATCCACACGGTGAAAGAACAAAAAATTTTTTGCAACCTGCCATCTGATTTCCACATGTGTGCACCATAGACACACACACACACACACACACACACACACACACACACACACACAGGAGGGTGTGGCAGGGAGAGAGGGAGAGGGAGACAGAGAGGGAGAGAATTAAGTGTTATAATAATAAAAAGAACCTTAACAATTTTGGCTTTGAGGTTGTGTTCCAGAAAGTATTTGTGTAATAAAGGATGCAAATACACACACACACACACACACACACACACACACACACACACACACACACGAGCTCACACGTGCACTCACATATACATACACACACACACACTCACTCACATATACACATACACACACATACACACACACACATCTTAGTTTCCTAACATCCTAGAAGAGTGAAATGCTACTGTATTAATAGTCGTCTTTATTTTTGAGACATAGCCTTGCTGTGTAGCCCAGGCTGACTTTGAATAGGGCTTATATCCCAGGCTGGCTTTAATGTCATGATCATGCCTCAGATTCCAGACTGGTCGAAGTGTGTGCCTCTCCATCCAGCATTTTCTTTTGGAGTTAGAATAGTTCATTTTCCTATAGCAGTGTGATGTTATTTATGCAAATATATTAAATACAGTTTTTAAAAACAGCTTATAATTTTCAGTTGAGGAGAAACATCTTTAAAATTTTTCACAAACAGAGAAATATTTAAATGAAAAGTTAACCCAAAGAGTTCATTGTGAGACTACTGCAAATAAGCTCCGAATGATTGCTTCAAAAAAAAAAAATCCTAACCATACATTTGCCTGCTGTAAAGTCATCCCAAAACTGATATGTATGAAGTGCTCATTAAATGCTTGCTGTAGAAAACTCAGAATAAGTATCCTGTGACTTTGAAACAACTTCATTTTCGTGCACACGACCTGGAGCACTGTTTTCTAGGTTTGACATTGTGATGCTGCTTTTCACTTTTCAAGGTAAACACATCTGTAGGAGTAGCAGTCTATTGTGCTGGGTACGCGCTGTTTTCTTGGACTCATCCGTCACTTCTGGCTCATACAGTCTTTCTCTTCTGCATAGATACTAAGCCCCGAGAGGAGGGTTCGATAGAGATATCCCTTTTATAAGAAAAGAACTGAGTGCTCCAAATTCTCTCTCCCTGCACATTGCTTAGCTGTAGGTGTCTGTGCTGATTACCATCTAATGCAAGAAGCAGCTCTTTAATGTGGGTTGAGTGGCGTGCACAGCCTGCACAAGACCTCCACAAGTTCAAGCCAGGCAAAAATTTCAACCCAGAGCTGGGAAAGTAGATACAAAGTCCTATTCCTTATCCTAGAGGCTGATGGCAGTTGATACCTGCCGAGAAAAGGAAAATAATTTTACTGCCAAGGAAAGTCACTAGGTATAGCAGCAACAATCTAGGGTTGGCCCATGCACAGGAGAAGTTAACCAATGCAAAACAAACTATGTTTTCACACACAGTTGTTAACCAATGCAAAACAGGCTTTGACTTTTTTGGTTTGGTTTTTGGTTAGTTTTGAGAGAGAAGGAACATGAAGTGGAGTTGATAAGGAGGTGAGAAGGATCTAGAAGAAGCTGAGGAAGGGGTACAGATATGGTTAAATATATAGCATATACATTTTAAAAATAAATGTAAAAATGATAAGCATGTTGTGAAAAAGCATTTTGTTTCTTAAGTTACTTATGAGATGTGAGGATCTATTGACAATAAAAATTCAAATTATTTTTCTTGTATTACAGAGTGAACCTAGTGTTTTGCACATGTCAAGCATGCTCATTACCATTGAGCTACACAGATTCACATTTTAACTGAAAGAACACAGAAAGTGTAGATTTCTTGAAGGCCATCCTTGTCTATAACAGTATTTCGGAAAAATGTTGTCTAAGAAACTACATTTCTCCCCTAAGCTCGTATAACTCCAGATCATATATTTAAAACTATCTTGTGTTTGGCTATGTATGATGACATGTATAAGATCATAAAGTAAATTTCAATTAGCTGTTGACAGGGTTAATCACATGTGTGTACATGTATTTATGCATATATTTTTCCTCTTTCTATTTTTCTTGAAGAGATTAATTAGTGCTACAGCTATAAAGCTTCTATTTTCCTTGTCAATGACAATCTCAAGGCCTCTGAGCTGCCTCTCATTTTGACCTTGGTTTAAAAGCACAAAGAACAGCAACCTTGAAACTGGCATCAACAAGATTCATTCTACAGAAACCAGATGCTTTACAATAAAGGAAAAGCACACATTTAACTTTAACGTTTTACAGACACTGCTCTCCGTATTTTCTGTTCTTAAAGACTTTTAAGTGCAAATGTCCTTCAATGCACAAAGGGAAACGCTGTCATTCTTTCACTTAACACTGGCCAAAGCAGTCCTTTGGAGACCTGACTGCATTGTTCCCTTTGATGGACACGTTGCAGCAGAGTCCACACAACCCTGGTTAACACAGCTGATGCCATGCAACCATTTAGCAGTAAAGCTTTTACTGAGTAGATCCTGGAAAGCATTTCATTAACATCTGATTGAGGAGGTTATGAAGCTGGGCTAGAATCAAACAGTTCCGAAAGAGATGCTTGCATTGTTTTCTACTTGAAGGGGAGTGTTTTCCATTGTGTCGTGCCAGTGTTCATTTGAAGGTGCACTGCCACTGTTGTCCTTTGCCCATAGTATTGTTTCAGTCTTCTGAGGTGACAATGTACACGTTAATAATGGGAAGTTGTAGGGTAGAGTGGGACTGAAGGGGTGGGGATGATGGAATGGGAACATCCCCTTAGCTGTTTGTCTTCTCCACTATCATCTCGTCTCCTAAAACTAAATCACACTTTGTTAAATTGTCATTTGACTGGCGTTTGAAGATATGCTGTGTCTTTAAAAACAAAAAACTAAGCTAAAATATATGCATACATTTACTTCTCTATTCTTTTATACATTTTACCATTTCCTCATTAGCTACATTATTCTGATTTGAAAATCCACATTGGAAAGAGTCATACGTAAAATATAGATAGCATATGTGCAATAACATTTAAAAAGCTAAATATTAATCTGATGGAATGAAAGGAATATAGAAAGTATTTCTTTTTCCTTCAATGACAAATGAGTAAAATGTGTAACAGCTGTTTCTCTAGGGCAAGAGAGAGTCTAGATTCATAGCCTTAGCAAAATTCTTACCATGGCCAATTCAATTTAAGGTACTAATGAAATGCCACTGAAGGTCTTGGGAAGAAATGTGCACAGTAGGTGCACAAGAGAAGCCATACTTGGTGGTTGTGTCTGTCTTTCCTGTCTCATTTCAACATCTACTTTATGGTTTCATGACTTCCTTTTTTAAAAAAAAATTATATTAGAATGATATATGTTGTTCAGAACTTGCATGTCTTCACTGCTCTCTCCTTTTTATTAGTCAGTTAAAAAAAATCATGTTACTAGGAAAAGGCCTATTGTGGGATGAGATATGTAAATATGAGCAAAGTACTATGACATGTGTGAAAATGTCAGAACGACACCCACTATTTCATATCTTTACTGTCTTAGTTACTTTTCTGTCAGTGTGATTAAAACAGCATGACCAAAGCATCTTATAGAAGAGTTTATTTGGGCTTACGGTTCCAGAGGGTTGAGAGTCATTCAAGGTGAGGAAGCATGGCAGCAAGCCACAAGCATGGCGCAGGAGCAGAAGCTGAGAACTCACCTGTTTAAGTATAAGTATGGAGCAGAGAGAACAGAATGGTCTGTAGAATCTTAAAGCCTATCCCTAGTGACATCCTTCCTCCAGCAATGCTGTACCTCCCAAGCCTCTCCAAACAGCACTGCCAACCGAGGACGAAATATTCGAATGCCTAAGACTATGGGGCCCATCTCAGCCAAACAATCACTTATTAAAATCAATGATGAAAACAATATTAAAATTGCATCAGAGCACTATAGCCATTCCTTTGAAATAAATACCTTGGATACACAGAAATACAATTTTTGATCAGTTTCTACACACCACATGAATTAATGCATCTGGACATTAAGTTACATGAGGGGCTGGAGAGATGACTCAGCGGTTAAGAGCACTGACTGCTCTTCCAGAGGTCCTGAGTTCAATTCCCAGCAACCATATGGTGGCTCACAACTATCTGTAAGGGGATCCAATGTCCTCTTCTGGTGGGTCTGAGGACTGTAATGATGTACTCAATTTTTTTTTTAACTTTAACTTTCATTTTTATTTTTTACTTATTCACTTTACATCTCATCCACTTCCCCCTTTTGGTTAGCCCCTCCCACAATCCTTACCCCATTCCCTCTCCCCTTTTCCCTGTGTGGGTCAGGGCCCCCTAGGTATCCTCCCACCCAGGCACTTCAAGTCTCTGCTAGGCTACACACATTCTCTTTTACTGGGGACAGACATGAGGCAACAGGTTTGGGATAGTCCGGGCTCTAGTTGACCAGGACCCACATGAACATAAAGCTGCACATCTGTTACATAGGTCCAGTCTGTGGATGTTTTTTGGTTGATAGTTCAGACCCTGAGGGTCCCAAGGGTCCAGGTTAGTTGACTCTGTTGGTCTTTCTGTGGAGTTCCTATACTTTTGTTCAGGCCCCTCAATCCTTCCCCCAACCGTTCCATAAGAATCCCCAAGCTCCATCCACTGTTTGGCTGTGGGTCTCTATACCCATCTAAGTCAGTTGCTGGGTCGAGCCTCTCAGAGGACAGCCATGCTAGACTCCTGTCTGCAAGCATAACAAAGTATCTCTAATAGTATCAGGGATTGGTGCTTGTCCATGGAATGGGCCTCAAGTTGGGTCTGTTATTGGTTAGCCTTTTCCCTAGTTTCTACTCCATTCCCCAATCATAAAAAAAGAGAGTTGTTAAAAATGGTTACACAAGTTTGAAAAGAATAGTCCCAAAGTAGATTCTGATGGGATTTCAGAGGAAGAAAGTATGGAGTTTGTATGAGACTTGTAAAGAAAAAGCAGAAGTTGGGGTGTTGCCTTTTTTGTTTTTTTGGGTTTTATATATTAAAAAGTAATAAAGTCACTGGTTCTGCTTTGACTGCCAGCATCTGCTCTACTGTCAATTCTTGGATTTATATTATTCTTATTAGTGTAAACAGCCCATTTCTTAGTATAACTAACCATTAAAATACTAATAAGTCGCTTATACTTATTTTCCTACCAGCCACAGTAGCTGAGATATGGATGGTGACTTCAGATCAACCAGTTAGGCTCCTTCATCTCAATGTTTAGGTAGTTCCAGAGCAGGTGCATGGATAGCAGCACTGCTCAGACTACATTTTACAATTAAGCAACACTTGAAGCTGAACCGACTGTTGCAAAACTGTTGAGAGAACACAGAAGCACTGATACTTTTGTCCCTGTATTCCACAGTGTCTCAGTGCTAATGACATGACCTTATCTCTCTCTGCCTCTCTGGCTTTGGGTTGAACCAAGAAACACGGATGGACCACGCTGTCATTCCACATCCCACCACTGAGCTACCCCACCATTCTTGGCACTGAATGAGCTCCAAACTTCCATTTTGTAGGTTGTCCAGGACTCTCTTGTGAAATCTACAAGAAGGTATGAGACTCTGTCCATGGCTCCCTCACTCTTTCCATTTCCCCATTTTAGCAAATTTCCTTGTTACTGTGTTATATTTGAGCCATCCAGAGCTAGACTCTTCTACTTACAACTTGGAAACCTGATTTTTATTTTTGGTCAGAGAAACCGTGTGGGGGAGAAAATCAGAAAATAAGTTGAGTCAAGACTCATGCCACCCAATTGCTTCAAGCACTCCAATAGGTAAATAAATGCTTAAAGACAAACGGCTGGCTTCTGACCCTTTTTAGGCACATTCACCTGTTCTTTAGTTGACCGTGGACTCCATTCTGCATCCTACTTTGTTGCCACCTGTTTTGTTTTCTCCTGTCTGGAATGCCACTGAGTTTCCTTTTTAGCCAAACCATACCTTTTATTTTCTATAGAATGGCTAGAGAGTTGTTTTATTTGAAGACTTTTCTTAGACTCCACTATTCATTGAAGTGTTTGTTACTCATTGTTCTGTTCAAGGGACCCAGTGGCATCCCCTAGCACTTTCAATGGATAGTGCTGTGTGATAATGTAAGCATTAACACAAACTCACTTCCTACCTTCCCCACTGTGGGGCAGCATACTCCCTTCCCCTTTGGTGGTGTTCATCATGTGGGACTTGCCTTAACCAGTGGAAGGTGAGCAGAAAGCTAAATGGGAATTCATGGTCGTCTTGCCTATTTTGTTCTAGTGATGAACCATGAGAAAGTTGCCCTAGCAAACTGGAAAGGAAACATGCAACCAGCATGCAGCCTGGACCCAAGCCCAAAGCTGAGTAAGACAGCAAAAGAATTGAGTGGAAAAATGATTTGCTATTTCAGATCATTAAGATTATGAAGTTGCTTATGGTGTCATTTATTGCAGCAATTGCTGATACACTGCCTTTCACACATTTTCATGCATGTCTGTCCTGTTGTTTTAATTAGATTACTCATTCTTTCACTTACTGATCATATTTTAGCCTTCCTCGCTTTGCTCCGCAGCACACATTCCAAATGATGAAAGGATGTTGTGCTTGCACATATGTTTGTTCACTTATTCACAAATGTTTTTTGAACTTCCCCTTGCTCTATGACATAATTGGTACAGATACAGAGGATAAAGAGGAAAGTTACAGTTCTTGAATGAAATAATCAGTATGGCTGATGAAGGAAGGAGACAAGAAAATAACAAGGGGGCACATAGCAATCCAGAAGGGCAGTGGCAGCTTAGTTTACACAGTTTACAACGGGACTGGTCGGGAGTTTTGACATACTGTGTAGCAGTGTATTAGCAAAGGTTTCTTGGAGGAGACAGTGTCATAAAGGATAAGTAGCACTTACCTCTAGATGGAAAAGGATGGAGGACATCATAAACACGAGCAGGAGATGCAGAGGGATGAAAGCCTGTATGCTGGGGAGATAGAAGGTCATTCTTTGAGCCTGGTGCCTCATTATGACTGAGGAAATGGGTTTGAAGCATTTCTGAAACATTTATCATATCAAATGATAGGTAAATTGTGTCAGAAAGTAGTGTCTCCTGGCCAGCATTTATTTAGTCAAGGGTATCAATGTCTCACTACGATACAAAGGGAGATTCTTAGAGATTTTGCTACTGAACTTAGTAAGGAAACTTCAAGTGCAATTTTGTGAGTTTTGATTAAACCTGTGGGAAGATCAGTGATAATTTCAAACGTCATCTAGTTTTTTTTTCACATTTTGGCATTGTTCTCAGTGTTTAAGATACGATGTCCCTTTTTGTCCTCATGGTACCCCAATATGAACGCTGCTATTACTCCCGTGCAAGAAGTAAGAAAAAAGCTGCAGTAAATAATCAAGCCAAGAAACTTGCAATTTGTATAGCAAGTAATATAATAGTAGGGCCAGATTTAAAACCTGAACAATGTGATGACAGACCTATGTATTTAACTTTTATTCTCTGTTGCATCCATAATGAAGGTAACATGGACCCCAAAGAGCTATTAAGATGAATGCCGTAGCCCTCATCCCTCATCAAAGATGCTTCTTTTTGTAACAGATGGAGACCACTTCAGAAATAAGCAGCTGGTCAAAATGGAGATGATACATGACCATGAAATATTCAGCACCAATGTATATATCTACAACACGGCCTCTGTAATTAATACTCACTGAACATCATGGAAAAGTATGGGCAAGTATTGTAAGAGCCAGAGGACCAGGAGGTCTGTTTGATAGTGTGTCCTCCATGTATGAAAGAGAACTACATACATTTTTGATACTATAGAAAATAATTTTATAGCCAAATCTCAGTAACATAAATAAGATATCCAGCTACAGGATGTTTCCTCATGGAAGTTATCCTCTAGAAAGCTTAAGCATCCATAGTGCCCTCATCTGAATGTCTGGGGTTGTCACAATAGAGGGGCGAGAATATTGAGAGTGTCGTGGCAGCTAATTGCTGTGCCCTCTAAATAACTACACCTATTCACAGTCCATTGCAAATACATGAGTCAATTCTAACATAATTACAAGGAAACTAAAAATATTCATGAAAAGATAAATATTTGGTGATATCTGTCTGAGTCACAGGGGTGATATTTTATACACTTGACTGGTTACATTCCTGTCAATTTGATCACCATTGAGACCTTAGAGAAGTAGAAATGCATGGGCAGGGATAAACATGAACTCCTAACTACAACCAGTCAGGTAACAACAGTAGACAAAAAGAAGAGTGTGAAACAGCAGAATAGGGTACAGAAAGGGATATAGAGTAGGGTACAGTTTGGAGAAATGCTCGAGCTAGGAGCATGTTACAGCACTCCAAAGAAGTCCAAGGAGTCAATGCTGGTTGACTGGAAGAAAGCCAAAGTGGGTAGAACTCATCCTGTGAATAAATCCTACCTAATGATGTGGATCAAGAAGAATATCTGCCAGCATTCTTGATTTATGTACAGTTATAAAGCGAGATATGTTTTTAAATGTTCATGAATGATTGAAAGAATGGTCTGTAAAGGAGTTCTTTTTTTCAAAGCCCTCTTTTTTGACACCTAAAAGTCATGTTGATTTTAATCAACAAATTAACATGTAAACACACAAAGCAGAAATCCTAAATTTCCTACAGTAGCTTAACCTCACATAGAACTATTGACAATGCATGCTATATCATCATGCAAATACATTGATGCACAAATAATTAGCTAAATGAGTAGCATGTAACATCTTTAACATCTATCATTGCATGTGCCCTTATCATTATATAAGATTCTACCTTGTGCTCTTTAAAAATTACAGGATATTGTGCTCTAAGATTGTATCATAATACTCATGCATGTTTTTCTGTCCTCTTGCTATTACAGAAATGTTGCAAGCCATAATATCTTGCAAACAAGTATATATCTTTTTGTGTATCTGAAATTGTATCTGTATAATAAGTGTCTATAATTCCAATATACATATACATTATATGAATTATGTATATAACTTTTAAACTTATTATATATTTTTCTCTTTCTCAAATATCTCATATATTATCTGTTAAACATTTATTAATAATATCTTGTTGATACTTTCAAATGCCATGTTTTCTTATGTCTTTTAAAAATAACATGGCTTTCTCTTCTGATTCATTTTGCTGTTTACAACTTCCCCCCTTCTTTAGCATCTTTCCATTTCTATACCATGACTCTGTAAAGTCAT
The DNA here is from genome assembly GCF_021556685.1 of Rattus norvegicus. Lineage (NCBI taxonomy): Eukaryota > Metazoa > Chordata > Mammalia > Rodentia > Muridae > Rattus > Rattus norvegicus. Next base: position 58,361,443 of record NC_141554.1, read on the forward strand.
GACTCTGATGTCATGGTTTTGTTGCTACCATGTCCAACTTGAATAAATGCAGCTGCATAACCTCTGCAGCCAGACATGGTTGGGATACTCTTTCTGTAGATAAGTAACAACACATGTTTTGAAACCTATACCTGCTGTGCTTACAGTCATTATTTCATAACATTTTTAATGTATGTGAAACATCACTCGTTTTAACCACTTAGCTTGTTAACCTAACATTTATATTACTTGCCATCATTGATCAAAAACACATAAATATTTCGAGTAAGAGGTACACATGAGAGTTCTCTTTACAGCTTTGTTCATACTAATACCAATTTGGAAACTACAAAAATGTCATCAATGTGGTATATTACAATGGAATACTGTGTATCATGGAAATTAATATCTATGCATAATATGCATATTGATATTTGAAAAGAGAAAAAACAGAAAATCAAAATTAGGTGAGAGTGTTAGAAACCAGAATATTGAATATTTTTTATAAGTTTGAGATAGGGAATGTAGGGAGTGCAGAGGAAAGCTTTTGATGGGTAAGGAAGGAATGATCTTTTACACTGATTTGCATGATGTTTAAATGGAAGTGTTTTAATAACATTATAAAATTAAGATTTGTGCATTCTCTACATAAATGTCCTCCATAAATGCTTACATAAAATTTCAGTATTATTTGTAAGAATGTACAAATATACTGTAACTATGGGATTTTAGGACAATCTTGGATGGATTGAAAAGGAAAAAGTTGAAGTGTTCCTCACAAATAGTATCAGCATGTGTACATAGAGAACACAAAAATATCAACAGATAATTTAGGAAAATCTAACAAATTTGTTAGGTGTGTAATCAACGTTGAAAATCATTTCATTGATTATATTTCCCAAAGGTTCTCTATGTTAGCATAAGGAGAACCTAAGATGAACTGAGGAAATACTTTGATCAATGAAGTGTTTGCCCCAGCACTCACATGAACCAAAACTGGGTATGGCAGCCTGAATTTATCAGCTCAGCACTGAGGAGGCAGAGACAAGCAAATTTCTGGGACTCACAGACCATCTAAACTAGCCTACTTGATGAGTTCTAGCCCAAGAAACTTTGTCTCAAAACAGCAGGTTGGATGTCACCTGAAAAATCACACCCAAAGTTTAACCTCTGGCCACCACATGCTTGTGAACACTCATGCACATGCTCACATGTATAGACAAATAAAAAATGTCATAATACTATTAAAATTATCTAATGTTTAAAAATACATTTTATCTGAAGTGAAACCTTTATTTAACAAAGCAAATCATTAAAGAACATTTTTTAAAGATTTATTTATTTATATGTAAGTACACTGTAGCTGTCTTCAGACACACCAGAAGAGGGCATCAGATCTCATTACAGATGGTTGTGAGCCACCATGTGGTTGCTGGGAATTGAACTCAGGACCTCTGGAAGAGCAGTCAGTGCTCTAACCACTGAGCCATCTCTCCAGCCCTAAAGAAGATTTTTATAAATTAAATATGTTTGTCTATAAACACATAAATATCAATGTTTCCAAAATGATTCATAGATTCAATAAAATTACAGTAAAAATAAATTTTCTTGCAGAATTTGACAGTAATATTCTAAAATCTGTTTGGAATTATAGGTGCAAGAACCAGACTAAATTATCTTGAAGAATATTGGTAAAATAGGAAGATAGGTACCATTAGATAAGACTATAATAATTACTGTATTGATACCTATATAGGTAAATAGAAAAAAGAAACAGATTTTAAAATATCAGATATAATATCAAGTATGGTTTTACCCTTTATTGGTAACAAATAGTGGGAGATATAATAAAATAAAATAACCAATAAAAATACAATAAAAAAGAGTCACAATATATACTAGTCTCATTGAGGACCTTTTGTGTATGTGCATATATATGTATGTGTTCATGTGTGTGTGCTTGCACATGTGTATGCAGGTGTGAGTGTGTGTACATGCATGCACATGTGCATATGGGAGCCAGAGTTATATTTTGGTGTACATTCTCTGGGTTGCCCACCTTCTTTTTCTAGACAGAAAGTCTCTTTTCAGTAAGCACATCTGAAGAAAAGCTCAAGATTTTCAAAGAATCATGAACCCGCTATGACTATCTTGGCTCCTGACTTTACCCCTCTACTATAGAAAAACCCAACCCCCATTCCCCCACTAGACTCACCTGGGTGGTTTTGTCAGCCACCGGGGATGCCATATGGTCCACCTCAACATAAGCTCCCCCTTATACCTGATGGCCTACCTTGAACTCTGACCTATGTAAACTGGTCACCAGATTGGACACCTGGGGTATCCCCACCCAGGAACTAGGGAAGAGACTACCTGAATGCAAAGGAAAACACACATGCTCCCAGAAGCCCCGCCCCGGGGGTGGCCTGAGGGATGAGGATTAGGATGCAGGCACCCTCAGCTGAGAAGTGAACTACACCTTGCCCCAAAAGGTGTGCCCATGAAATGGACAGAATAGGGCCTGGGCTCACAGGTGTGGAGGGGCTGATGGCTACTTTTGTGGTGCATGGGGATGTGAAACCATGGGAGACACCTTTTGGAAGCTCCATTCCTCAGGAGATTTAATAACCATGAAGAAGGGCTCCACAGGCAAAGGGCTAATACGCAGCAGCTGTGGGGGATGGAGTAACCCCACGGGCGCCTCACCTTTTGGGGTTAATCCTGACATCACTTGGGAAAGTCAACAACCCTCAACTTCCTTAGCTGAGGTGGTCCTTCAAAATAAAAGAGGTCTAGACTTACTATTCTTACAACAAGAAGGGCTATGTGCGGCACTAGGAGAAGAATGCTGCTTCTACATAGACCATTCAGGAGTAGTAGGGGACAACATGGCCAAAATCCGAGAAGGACTAGCCAAGAGAAACAGAGAAAGAGATGTAACGCAGAGCTGGTTTGAATCATGGTTCAATATCTCCCCGTGGTTGACCACTGTGTTTTCTACCCTGATGGGATTTTTAATTGTTTTACTTTTGCTTTTGACCTTTGGGCCCTGCATTTTAAATCACCTTGTACCCTTTGTTAAAGACCAAATTAATACAGTGTAAGTAATGGTGCTTAGACACCAGTACCAGGCTGTCATGACCGAAGAAACTGGGTGATTTCACGATTGAAACACTCACAAGGAAAAAGGGGAAATGAAAGAAAAGGGCTTGTAATTTTCCACCAGCCTCAGGGTGCCAAACAGTCCCTCCCATCCAAGAGGGAGTGTGCCAATCTTATCTGGCACAGTTCCTGGAATGTCTCCAATACTTCAGGCAGCCCTTTCCTCCCAAGCAGGGTTGTCCCAACTTTATCCAGAGGAATGTAGATCAAGGATCTGGACGCTACCCGCGTCATCAGCAACCTGATGGCCAATTAAGCCCACCAATGCTTGTATGCCCCATCACCATCACTGTAACCTGCCCTTTACAAAATGTATAAGACTGTACTAATGGACTGTTTGGGGTCGCCTCTCTTCCCGATGTAGGTGGACCCCAGCTCACTGGAATAATAATCCACTTGCTTTTGCATCAATCTCTGGTCTCATATCTCATTCATGGGAGTTTCCCGATAGTTAAGACTCAGGTGAGTCTTACAGTACCTAGTGAGTAGCTGTAATTTAAGATGGATTGTAATAAAAATAAATGTAAAATGTTGGTTTTGTTGATCTCATTTGGGTACTTTTTGTGAGCCCATCACAATTACTTGCTTAGATTATGAAACTTACGGTTCTTGTACAAAGGTTGTATAAAAGGCATTACAGCTACCCCTAGAGTACTAACAAGACATGGTTGTGGTGAACAGTTTGTACATTTTATTATTATGTATTTAGGCTTTCTGGGAAGGCTTTTAAAGGGAACTGACTCACAGTAGATGTGCTGCTTCACCCTTCCTGTTTTTTCTTACTGAGATTTGAAGGGATGAGAGATCTAGCAGTCTTTTGTAGATCAGAAGAATAAGGGTTACATTCTAAAGATGGCAAAGCTAGAAGGAACCTGTGGTGCTGAGATCATGCAGATACTACACAAGTCTGGCACTTGCCGAGTTCTGCTTTAAGTCTTTGCGTTGGTTCAGCATTGATATCACCTGCAATCTGCAGTCATGGCGCTGAACTCGAGGCAGGGTTTCATGTTGTTTGACACACTGAAATTCACCTGGGAATTGGGGTGCATAATATACAGCTAGTCCTTTCATTTGCTTTTCTATTTTCCCTCCTTAATCCTGCACCTTGCTGCTCATTTTCCTGAGCTTTCCCCGACTCACATCAATTTCACAATCACAGGAGCAAGTTCCAGATCTTGCTCAGTTTTCGTTAGAGTCTCTGCAAACCCAATTTTGCAAGTTGTACTATTGATTTTTGCCAAAAAAATGATTATTTCCTTTGATTTTTCCTAACATAGTGAAATATACTACCTTGTTTTAAGTAAAACATCAAAATCCAATAGTTTTAAGTTGATAAAATTGAAGAAATCATTTACATTTATAGGTTCAAATTTTAAACTTTGAAAACATACACACTATATGTATACACATATATACAGGTATTTTATTTTCATCTATTCACAGAGATACATATTCTGCATTCTGTATTTTAGGAATATTTAATATCTTTTTTTTAAAAAAATAAACAAATCTATTTAAACACAAATTCAAATTTATCCACAACTGAGTAAAAGAAATTCTTTTTATACACTACCATATCTTTATAAAACAACTACAGTAGATGAAAATATGTGATGCTGGGTCTGTCTTGGTACCTGGAGTATTGATGGGCAGCAAGGAACATCATCTATGCATAGTCTGGCTTCAGAGTCTAGAACCACATCTAGCACAAGAGCACACTCGAGGTTCGTCTGCCAGTCTGCCCACTGTATTTACATTTGCCAGCCCCCATAATGGCTTAAGCCAATTCCCTAAAATTTATTTTATATATTTTTTTATTTTTTTTATTAACTTGAGTATTTCTTATATACATTTCAAGTGTTATTCCCTTTCCCGGTTTCCGGACAAACATCACCCTCCCCCCTCCCCTTCCTTATGGGTGTTCCCCTCCCAAACCTCCCCCCATTGCCACCCTCCCCGCATAGTCTAGTTCACTGGGGGTTCAGTCTTAGCAGGACCCAGGGCTTCCCCTTCCACTGGTGCTCTTACTAGGATATTCATTGCTACCTATGGGGACAGAGTCCAGGGTCAGTCCATGTATAGTCTTTAGGTAGTGGCTTAGTCCCTGGAAGCTCTGGTTGCTTGACATTGTTGTACTTTTGGGGTCTCGAGCACCTTCAAGCTCTTCCAGTTCTTTCTCTGATTCCTTCAACGGGGGACCTATTCTCAGTTCAGTGGTTTGCTGCTGGCATTCGCCTCTGTATTTGCTGTATTCTGGCTGTGTCTCTCAGGAGCGATCTACATCCGGCTCCTGTCAGTCTGCACTTCTTTGCTTCATCCATCTTGTCTAATTGGGTGGCTGTATATGTACGGGCCACCTGTGGGGCAGGCTCTGAATGGGTGTTCCTTCAGTCTCTGTTTTAATCTTTGCCTCTCCCTTCCCTGCCAAGGGTATTCTTTTTCCTCATTTAAAGAAGGAGTGAAGCATTCACATTTTGATCATCCGTCTTGAGTTTCCTTTGTTCTAGGGATCTAGGGTAATTCAAGCATTTGGGCTAATAGCCACTTATCAATGAGTGCATACCATGTATGTCTTTCTGTGATTGGGTTAGCTCACTCAGGATGATATTTTCCAGTTCCAACCATTTGCCTACGAATTTCATAAACTCGTTGTTTTTGATAGCTGAGTAATATTCCATTGTGTAGATGTACCACATTTTCTGTATCCATTCCTCTGTTGAAGGGCATCTGGGTTCTTTCCAGTTTCTGGCTATTATAAATAAGGCTGCGATGAACATAGTGGAGCACGTGTCTCTTTTATATGTTGAGGCATCTTTTGGGTATATGCCCAAGAGAGGTATGGCTGGATCCTCAGGCAGTTCAATGTCCAATTTTCTGAGGAACCTCCAGACTGATTTCCAGAATGGTTTTACCAGTCTGCAATCCCACCAACAATGGAGGAGTGTTCCTCTTTCTCCACATCCTCGCCAGCATCTGCTGTCACCTGAGTTTTTGATCTTAGCCATTCTCACTGGTGTGAGGTGAAATCTCAGGGTTGTTTTGATTTGCATTTCCCTTATGACTAAAGATGTTGAACATTTCTTTAGGTGTTTCTCAGCCATTCGGCATTCCTCAGCTGTGAATTCTTTGTTTAGCTCTGAACCCCATTTTTTAATAGGGTTATTTGGTTCCCTGCGGGCTAACTTCTTGAGTTCTTTGTATATTTTGGATATAAGGCCTCTATCTGTTGTAGGATTGGTAAAGATCTTTTCCCAATCTGTTGGTTGCCGTTTTGTCCTAACCACAGTGTCCTTTGCCTTACAGAAGCTTTGCAGTTTTATGAGATCCCATTTGTCGATTCTTGATCTTAGAGCATAAGCCATTGGTGTTTTGTTCAGGAAATTTTTTCCAGTGCCCATGTGTTCCAGATGCTTCCCTAGTTTTTCTTCTATTAGTTTGAGTGTGTCTGGTTTGATGTGGAGGTCCTTGATCCACTTGGACTTAAGCTTTGTACAGGGTGATAAGCATGGATCCATCTGCATTCTTCTACATGTTGCCCTCCAGTTGAACCAGCACCATTTGCTGAAAATGCTATCTTTTTTCCATTGGATGGTTTTGGCTCCTTTGTCAAAAATCAAGTGACCATAGGTGTGTAGGTTCATTTCTGGGTCTTCAATTCTATTCCATTGGTCTATCTGTCTGTCTCTGTACCAATACTATGCAGTTTTTATCACTATTGCTCTGTAATACTGCTTGAATTCAGGGATAGTGATTCCCCCTGAAGTCCTCTTATTGTTGAGGATAGCTTTAGCTATCCTGGGTTTTTTGTTATTCCAGATGAATTTGCAAATTGTTCTGTCTAACTCTTTGAAGAATTGGATTGGTATTTTGATGGGGATTGCATTGAATCTGTAGATTGCTTTTGGTAAAATGGCCATTTTTACTATATTAATCCTGCCAATCCATGAGCATGGGAGATCTTTCCATCTTCTGAGGTCTTCTTCAATTTATTTCCTCAGTGTCTTGAAGTTCTTATTGTACAGATCTTTTACTTGCTTGGTTAAAGTCACACCGAGGTACTTTATATTATTTGGGTCTATTATGAAGGGTGTCGTTTCCCTAATTTCTTTCTCGGCTTGTTTCTCTTTTGTGTAGAGGAAGGCTACTGATTTATTTGAGTTAATTTTATACCCAGCCACTTTGCTGAAGTTGTTTATCAGCTTTAGTAGTTCTCTGGTGGAACTTTTGGGATCACTTAAATACACTATCATATCATCTGCAAACAGTGATATTTTGACTTCTTCTTTTCCGATCTGTATCCCCTTGACCTCCTTTTGTTGTCTGATTGCTCTGGCTAGAACTTCAAGAACTATATTGAATAAGTAGGGAGAGAGTGGGCAGCCTTGTCTAGTCCCTGATTTTAGTGGGATTGCTTCAAGTTTCTCTCCATTTAGTTTAATGTTAGCAACTGGTTTGCTGTATATGGCTTTTACTATGTTTAGGTATGGGCCTTGAATACCTATTCTTTCCAGGACTTTTATCATGAAGGGGTGTTGAATTTTGTCAAATGCTTTCTCAGCATCTAATGAAATGATCATGTGGTTCTGTTCTTTCATTTTGTTTATATAATGGATCACGTTGATGGTTTTCCTTATATTAAACCATCCCTGCATGCCTGGGATGAAGCCTACTTGATCATGGTGGATGATTGTTTTGATGTGCTCTTGAATTCGGTTTGCCAGAATTTTATTGAGTATTTTTGCGTCGATATTCATAAGGGAAATTGGTCTGAAGTTCTCTTTCTTTGTTGTGTCTTTGTGTGGTTTAGGTATAAGAGTAATTGTGGCTTCATAGAAGGAATTCGGTAGGGCTCCATCAGTTTCAATTTTGTGAAATAGTTTGGATAATATTGGTATAAGGTCTTCTATGAAGGTTTGATAGAATTCTGCACTAAACCCGTCTGGACCTGCGCTCTTTTTGGTTGGCAGACCTTTAATGGCTGCTTCTATTTCCTTAGGAGTTATGGGGTTGTTTAACTGGTTTATCTGTTCCTGATTTAACTTCGATACCTGGTATCTGTCTAGGAAATTGTCCATTTCCTGAAGATTTTCAAGTTTTGTTGAATATAGGTTTTTATAGTAAGATCTGATGATTTTTTGAATTTCCTCTGAATCTGTAGTTATGTCTCCCTTTTCATTTCTGATTTTGTTAATTTGGACGCACTCTCTGTGTCCTCTCGTTAGTCTGGCTAAGGGTTTATCTATCTTGTTGATTTTCTGAAAGAACCAACTTTTGGTTCTGTTGATTCTTTCTATGGTCCTTTTTGTTTCTACTTGGTTGATTTCAGCTCTGAGTTTGATTATTTCCTGCCTTCTACTCCTCCTGGGTGTATTTGCTTCTTTTTGTTCTAGAGCTTTTAGGTGTGCTGTCAAGCTGCTGACATATGCTCTTTCCTGTTTCTTTCTGCAGGCACTCAGCGCTATGAGTTTTCCTCTTAGCACAGCTTTCATTGTGTCCCATAAGTTTGGGTATGTTGTACCTTCATTTTCATTAAATTCTAAAAAGTTTTTAATTTCTTTCTTTATTTCTTCCTTGACCAGGTTATCATTGAGTAGAGGATTGTTCAATTTCCACGTATATGTGGGCATTCTTCCCTTATTGTTATTGAAGACCAGTTTTAGGCCGTGGTGGTCCGATAGCACGCATGGGATTATTTCTATCTTTCTGTACCTGTTGAGGCCCGTTTTTTGACCAATTATATGGTCAATTTTGGAGAAAGTACCATGAGGAGCTGAGAAGAAAGTATATCCTTTTGCTTTAGGATAGAATGTTCTATAAATATCTGTTAAGTCCATTTGGCTCATGACTTCTCTTAGTCTGTCTACATCTCTGTTTAATTTCTGTTTCCATGATCTGTCCATTGATGAGAGTGGGGTGTTGAAATCTCCCACTACTATTGTGTGAGGTGCAATGTGTGTTTTGAGCTTTAGTAAGGTTTCTTTTACATATGTAGGTGCCCTTGTATTTGGGGCATAGATATTTAGGATTGAGACTTCATCTTGGTGGATTTTTCCTTTGATGAATATGAAGTGTCCTTCCTTATCTTTTTTGATGACTTTTAGTTGAAAATTGATTTTATTTGATATTAGAATGGCTACTCCAGCTTGCTTCTTCTGACCATTTGCTTGGAAAATTGTTTTCCAGCCTTTCACTCTGAGGTAATGTCTGTCTTTGTCTCTGAGGTGTGTTTCCTGTAGGCAGCAGAATGCAGGGTCCTCGTTGCGTATCCAGTTTGTTAATCTATGTCTTTTTATTGGGGAGTTGAGGCCATTGATATTGAGAGATATTAAGGAATAGTGATTATTGCTTCCCGTTATATTCATATTTGGAAGTGAGGTTATGTTTGTGTGCTTTCATTCTCTTTGTTTTGTTGCCAAGATGATTAGTTTCTTGCTTCTAGGGTATAGCTTGCCTCCTTATGTTGGGCTTTACCCTTTATTATCCTTTGTAGTGCTGGACTTGTAGAAAGATATTGTGTAAATTTGGTTTTGTCATGGAATATCTTGGTTTCTCCATCTATGTTAATTGAGAGTTTTGCAGGATACAGTAACCTGGGCTGGCATTTGTGTTCTCTTAGGGTCTGTATGACATCTGTCCAGGATCTTCTGGCCTTCATAGTTTCTGGCGAAAAGTCTGGTGTGATTCTGATAGGTCTGCCTTTATATGTTACTTGACCTTTTTCCCTTACTGCTTTTAATATTCTTTCTTTATTTTGTGCATTTGGTGTTTTGACAATTATGTGACGGGAGGTGTTTCTTTTCTGGTCCAATCTATTTGGAGTTCTGTAGGCTTCTTGTATGCCTATGGGTATCTCTTTTTTTAGGTTAGGGAAGTTTTCTTCTATGATTTTGTTGAAGATATTTACTTGTCCTTTGAGCTGGGAGTCTTCACTCTCTTCTATACCTATTATCCTTAGGTTTGATCTTCTCATTGAGTCCTGGATTTCCTGTATGTTTTGGACCAGTAGCTTTTTCCGCTTTACATTATCTTTGACAGTTGAGTCAATGATTTCTATGGAATCTTCTGCTCCCGAGATGCTCTCTTCCATCTCTTGAATTCTGTTGGTGAAGCTTGTATCTATAGCTCCTTGTCTTTTCTTTTGATTTTCTATGTCCAGGGTTGTTTCCATGTGTTCTTTCTTGATTGCTTCTATTTCCATTTTTAATTCCTTCAACTGTTTGATTGTGTTTTCCTGGAATTCTTTCAGGGATTTTTGCGATTCCTCTCTGTAGGCTTCTACTTGTTCTCTAAGGGAGTTCTTTATGTCTTTCTTGAAGTCCTCCAGCATCATGATCAAATATGATTTTGAAACTAGGTCTTGCTTTTCTGGTGTGTTTGGATATTCCGTGTTTGCTTTGGTGGGAGAATTGGGCTCCGATGATGCCATGTAGTCTTGGTTTCTGTTGCTTGGGTTCCTGTGCTTGCCTCTCGCCATCAGATTATCTCTAGTGTTACTTTGTTCTGCTATTTCTGACAGTGGCTAGACTGTCCTATAACCTGTGTGTCAGGAGTGCTGTAGACCTGTTTTCCTGTTTTCTTTCAGCCAGTTCTGGGGACAGAGTGTTCTGCTTTCGGGCGTGTAGTTTTTCCTCTCTACAGGTCTTCAGCTGTTCCTGTGGGCCTGTGTCTTGAGTTCACCAGGCAGGTTTCTTGCAGGGGAAAAGTTGGTCCTACCTGTGGTTCCAAGGCTCAAGTTTGCTCGTGGGGTACTGCCTAAGTCCTCTCCGCTGTGGCAGCAACCGGGAAGATTTGCGCCGCTCTTTCCGGGAGCCTCCGTGCACCAGGGTTCCAGATGGCGTTTGGTGTTTTCCTCTGGCGCCTGGATGTGCACAGAGTGCAGTCTCTTCTGGTTTCCCAGGCGTGTCCGCCTCTCTGAAGGTTCAGCTCTCCCTCCCACGGGATTTGGGTGCAGAGAACTGTTTATCTGGTCTGTTTCCTTCAGGTTCCGGCAGTGTCTTAGGCGCAGGGGTCCTGCCGCTCCCGGGCCCTCCCCTACGGGAACCCAGAGGCCTTATACAGTTGCCTCTTGGGCCAGGGATGTGTGCAGGGGTGGGCAGTGTTGGTGGTCTTCTCCGCTCTGCAGCCTCAGGAGTGCCCACCTGATCAGGCGGTGAGGTCTCTCTCCCACGGGGTTTGGGAGCAGAGAGCTGCTGCGGTCCGGGATCCGCTGGTGTCTTAATATCTTATTACTATGTTGATGTTAAAATAATATATTAATGAAAAATCATCAATCATAATAAACCAATTCATTAAGCCATATGGATGATCCTAACATACTGCAATTCTTGCTATAGAAAAACTCTTGTATTTAAAGCTATGTATTACACATAAATAGATACTGGTTTTTACATAATAAAGAACAAAATATTTGAGCACAGAGCAGAGGTAATAACTTTATATTTATTTTTAGCAATATTACTTTCCTAGCAATGTCAGAAGCTTAATGACAGAGATTAGTATAAGTAATGACTCATGTTCTTTACAGGTACTCTTTGTCAAGTGTTCAGTAAAGGACCAAGTTAGCAAGCATCAATTATGCATATACACACATATAAGTAAATTGTCAGTGTATATACATTTATATATACACATATGATTATGTAAATTATTAGTGGTATACTTTAAATATTTTAAGATGTAGAAAGTGCTATGCTTAATTTTTATTTTGATATGGTGATTAAAAAAATAGATATAAAATGTCAACTACCAAAAATTTTCCCTTTTAATATTATTATCAGTACTTGTTAGGTGGTACAGTTTGATTAGCTGTTCCCAAATGTGTATTGGAACCCGACATCAGTTGTAATGGTACTAATATCTGTGACCTTCACAAAATGATTAGATAACTTTAATTTCTCCCTCCCCCAATACACAAATCTTTGCAGCTTGCATGGCATTTTCTGGACTCATGGAAGCTGGATTGCAGGAAAGAGGCTTTCAGATCAGATCCAGCTTGAATCATCCAAGTCCTATATCCTAAGAATGCAATATCTTCAGCAATAGGGGCCCTCTCATCAATAGGTTACACGTTGGTGGCAACTAACAGCTGTCTAATTGGATTTAAGTTATTTTCTTTTTTCCTCTTGGTTATTTGTTTACTTTACATCTGAATTATTGTTACAACTTCCCTTTCCTCTGCCCCTCTCACTCCCTCTCTCTCCCCCACTTCCCCCGATCCTCTCCTCCTCTACTTCTCCCCAGAAAAGGGCAAACCTCCCATGGATATCAACCAGACATGGGATACCAAGTTGCAGTAAGACAAGGTGCATCTTCAACTGAAGCTAGAAAAGGAAGCCCAGGCCAATTAGCTAAAAGGGATCTAAAGGTAGGCAATGTAGTCAGACACAGCCTCTGTTCCTGCTTTAGGAGTCCCAGATGAAGACCAAACTGCACAACTCTTACATATGGGCAGAGGGTGTAGCTCTATCCCATGCATGTTCTCTGGCTAGCAGTTTCATCTCTATGAGCCCCTATGGGTCCAGGTTAGTTAATTCTGTAAGTGTTCTTGTGGTGTCCTTGACCCCCCCTGGCTGTTTTATTCCTTCCTTCCCCCTCTTCCACAAGACTTCCTGAGCTCTGTCTAATGTTTGGCTGTGAGTCTCTGCATCTGTTTCTATCAACTGATGGATGAAGCCTCTCAGATGACATTTATGCTAGGCTCCTGTCTGCAGGTATAGCAGAATATCATTAATAGGGTCAAGGGTGGGGTTGCATGCATGGCCATGGGTTTCAAGGTGAGGCCAATAATTAGCTGACACTTCCTTCAAGTTTTGCTCCATCTTTTACCTCTGCACATCTTGTAGGGAGGATAAATTATGAGTCTAAGTTTTGTAGGACACCTTCATAGATTCCTGGGAGTTGCCACTGTCCTAGGTTTCTAACTTGTTCAGAGATGCCCCACCCACCCAGTTCTTTCTCTGTACTCTCTCCCTCCATGCTCCAACACTTCATCCACTCTGTCCCCATTCTCATCCCATCCAGATCCCTCCTTCTACCCACCTCTGACATCTAATGCATTTCCATATCTCAGTTTCCCCCTTTGTGTCTTCCTTCTTACTTAGCTTCTTCAGGTCTGTGGTTTATATCTTAGTTATCCTATACTTTATGACTAATATCCACTTATAAGTGAGTACATATCAGATTTGTCTGGCTGGGTCTAGGTTACATCACTCAGGATAATCTTTTCTAGTTCCATTCATATGATGACAACTTGCAGGACATCGTTATTAAATGGCTGATTAATACTCCCTTGTGTAGATGTACCATATTTTCTGTATGCATTCTTCTCTTGAGGGTCATCTGCGTTGTTTCCAGTTTCTGGCTGTTATGAATAAAGCTACTATGAACATAGTTAAGCAAGTATCCTTGTGGTATGGCAGAGCATCCTGTGGGCTTATGCAAAGGAGTGGGCCTTGAGGTATGTATTTCAAATTTGCTGAGAAACCGCCAAATTGACTTCCAAAATGGTTGTACAAACTTGCATTTCCACCAGCAATAGTGTTCCCCTTGCTCCACATCCACAGCACCACGAACTGTTGCTTGAGTTTTTTATTTCTTTTATTGGATACCTTTTTATTTACATTTCAAATGTTATTCCCTTTCCTGGTTTCCCCAGACATAAGCCAGCTATCCCATCCACTACCCTTCTTCTACATTCTAATGGGTGTGAGGTGGAATCTCAGAGTCATTTTGATTTGCATTTCCCTGATGGCTAAGGGTGTTTAACATTTTTTAAAGACTTCTTGGCCATTAAAGATTCCCCTGTCAAGAATTCTTTGTTTAGCTCTAGTGTCCCATTTTTTTTTTTTCGGAGCTGGGGATGGAACCCAGGGCCTTGCGTTTCCTAGGCAAGCTCTCTACCACTGAGCTAAATCCCCAACCCCAGTGTCCCATTTTTAATTGGGTTACTTGGCGTGTCTATGTTTAGTTTCTTTAGTTCTTTATATATTTTGGATGTCAGCCCTCTATCAGATGTGGAGTTGGTGAAAATCTTTTCCCATTCTTTAGGCTGCTGTTTTTTCCTATTGACGGCATCCCTTGTCTTAGAAGATTTTAAGTTCTATGAGGTCTCATTTATTAGTTGTTGATCTTATTGCCTGAGCCATTGGTGCTCTGTTCAGGAAACTGTCTCCTGTGCCAATGTGTTCAAGGCTATTTCCTCCTTTCTCTTCTACCAGATTTAATTTATCTGGTTTTATGTTTACGTCTTTGATCTACCTGGACTTGACTTTTGTGCAGGGTAATAAGTACTCTTCTACATGCAGCATCAAGTAAGACCAGTACCATTTGTTGAAGATGCCTTTTCCCCATTTTATAATTTTGGCTTCTTGGTAAAAAAAAATCAAGTATCCATGGGTATGTGCATTTACTTCTGGTTCTTTGGTTCAATTCCATTAACAAACTTGTCTGTTTTTATGCCAATACCATGTGGTTTTTATTACTATTGTTCTGTAGTAAAGCTTGAAATCAAGGATGATGAAACCTCCAGAAGTACTTTTATTGTACATGCCTAATTTAGATATCCTGGGTTTTTTCTCCATATGAAGTTGAGTATTATTTTCTTCTTGTCAAACAGATCTTTCACTTGCTTGGTTAAAGTTACACCAAGATATTTAATATTGTTTGTGGCTATTACAAAGGGTGCTGTTTTCCTAATTTATTTCTCACCCTCATTATCATTAGTATATAGGAGGGCTAGATTTTTTAGTTACTTTTGTGTCCAGCCACTTTGCTGAAGGTGTTTATCAGCTGTTAAAGTTCCCTAGTAGGTTTTATGGTCACTTATGCATGCTATCATATCATCTGCAAACAGTGATATTTTGACTTCTTCCTTTCTAATGTGTATCCCTTTGACCTCCTTTTGTAGTCTGATTGCTCTGACTGGGACTTGGATTATACTATATTGAATAAATATGGAGAGAGTGGATAGCCTTGTCTTGTCCCTGATTTTAGTGGAATTTCTTTAAGTTTTTCTCCATTTAATTTGATGTTGGCTATTGGCTTGCTGTATATTGCCTTTATTTTGTTCAGATATGTGCTTTATATCCATGATCTCTCCAGGAATTTTATCATAAAAGGGTGTTGGATTTTCTCAAATGCTTTTTCAGCATCTAATGAGATGATCAGGTAGTTTTTTCTTTTACTTTGTTCATGAAGTGGGTTACACTGATGGGCATTCATATGTTGAACAATCCCTGCATCTCTGGTATGAAGCCTACTTGATCATGGTGAGTGATTTAATGTGTTTGTGCATTTATTTGGTTAGCAAGTATTTTATTGAGTATTTTCACATAAATGTTCATAAGAGAGATTACCCTGAAATTCTCTTTATGGCTAAGTCTTTATGTAATTAGGTATTCGGGTAAGTGTGGCCTCCTAAAATGGATTTGGCAGTGTTACTTCTGTTTCTATTTGTGGAATATTTTGAAGAGTATTGGTATTACCTCTTCTTTGAAAGACTGGTTGAATTCTGTACCAAAGTCATCTGGCTATGAGGTTTATTTTTTCTTGTTTGGTAGACTTTTAACCACTGTTTCTATTTCCTTAGGTGTTATAGATCTATTTAGATTCTTTTACATGAACTTGATTTAGATTTGGTCAGTGGTGTGTATCAAGAAAATTATCTACTTAATTTTGATTTTCCAATTTTGTAGAGTACAGGTTTTTGAAGTAAGACCTAATAACTCATTGAATTTCCTTGGTATCTTTCATTATGTACTTTTTTCATTTCTCATTTGTTAATTTGGGAAATCTCCCTGTGTCTTTTAGTTAGCTTGACTAGGGATTTTTCTATCTTGTTGATTGTCTACAAACCAACTCTTTGCTCCATTAATTTTTTGTAATGTTCTCTTTGTTTCTATTTTAACAATTTCAGCCCTGTGTTTTATTATTTCCTGCCATCTACTCTGTGTGGGTGTGTTTGCTCCTTTTTGTTCTAGACCTTTCATTACAGGTGTGCTGTTAAGTTGCTAGTATGAGACCTCTCAAGTTTCTTTGTAAAGGCACTTAGTGCTACGAACTTTCCTCTTAGCACTTCTTTCTTTGCATTCCATAAGTTTGGGTATGTTGTGCCTTTATTTTCATTGAATTCTAGAAAGTCTTTAACTTCTTTATTGAGTAGAGAGCTGTTCAGCTTCCACAGGTTTGTAGATTTTTCTGTTGTTTATATTGTTATTGAGATCCAGCTTTAATCCATTGTGGTCTGACAAGATACAGCCGGTTATTTCAATTTTCTCGTATTTTTTTTGAGACATGCTTTGTATCCAAGAATATGGTCAATCTTGGAGAAGGTTTCTAGATGTATATTCTTTTATTTGGGTGAAGCATTCTGTAGGCATTTGTTAGGCCCATTTAAGTCATACTGTCTGTTAGTTCCATTATTTCTCTGTTTGGTTTCTGTCTGGGTGATCTGTTCATTGGTGAGAGTGGAGTGTTGAATTCTCCCATTATTAGTGTGTGGAGTTCAGTGTGTAATTTAAGCTTTAGTAATGTTTCTTTTACAAGTGTGGGTGCCCTTACATTTGGGCATTGATATTTAAAACTGAGATGCCATCTTGGTGGATTTTTCCTTTTATTAGTGTGAAATGTCCTATATCTTTTTTGATTAATTTTGATTGGGAGTCTATTTTGTTAAATATTAGAATGCTACTCCAGCTTGCTTCTTGGGTCCATTTTCCTGGAAAAATCTTTTTCCAGCCATTTACTCTGGTATCTGAGGTAATGTTTGTCTTTGATTTTGAGATGTGGTTTTTGTATGCAGCAGAATAATGGATCCTGTTTTAGTATCCATTCTTATACTCCACGCCTTTTTATTGGGAGAATTATGTCCACTGATATTGAGAGATACTAAAGACCAATAATTGTTCAGTACTTTTGGTTTTGCTAGTGTGTGGTTATTTATTTCTTCTGTTTTCTTGTGTGTAGTTAATCTCCTTGGGTTGGAGTTTCTCTTCTAGTATCTTCTGTATGAATGGATTTGTGGATACTATTTAAATTTGGTTTTGTAATGGAATGCCTTAGTAATATGGGCCAAAGACATCAACATGGCTCCTGGTGTGAGGTGGGGCATGGACAGATGGCTGGTGCTTGTACCTCATCCCACCTGGTAAAGATGTAATTGTATTTTAATTAAGTTTCAAAAATGGAAAATAACTTACCATTTTTGTTTCATGTCATGATCTAAGTATGCCATATAAAAGCTAGTTTCACAGATTTTTATGAATACACATTTGTCACCTAGTGGTTTCTAAGTGACTCATGAGGCTAAGTAATATTTAAACTGGGCAACAGGCAGCCAGGGTCTCACATCTTCAAATATCATTATTAGGTTTTTCTATACAAAAACGTCAATGAGAAAAATAAACAAATAGTCATATTGAATTAAGTATTAATGTAAAATCTTACACTGTTTCATGATATTTTTTCTTTCTATCTATGATTCCTAGGATGACAGATTCAAATCAATAACCTTAAAAAATCAAAAAGAGCCAAAGAGATCATATTCTTTTAAAAGAACTGTATTTCTTATTATATGAAAGTAAACCTTGAACAGTGTTTCTCAAAATTTGCTGTACTTGAAGTACTTGGAACATTGTGAAGATATCAGTGCCCAAGTTGAATGCTACACCAAAGTACATGAGACTGTGTTCGAATAGATGGATTTTCTGAAGATTTTGGAATTATATGTAATACAATTTTGAATAGACTGATATAAAATGCAAAAACTTTATCACATCCTTTGTAGTACTAGTTTCTTAGGTAGTACTACAGGCTATATCTTTTGTCCTTTCAAATATACCTTATTAAGATTACAGTATGTATTTTTCATGGAAAAGTTCTGTAGATTTCACAGGAAAATATTTGATTTATGAGACCTAAAATATAAGTCAATAAGTCAATACATACACACATGCAATCTTAAACACTCTATTTATTTAAAATAATTTAGGTAAATTGGTGGATTCTTTTCCTCTTGACAGAGCACTTTAAATCAGAGATATTTTCCCCTGATCCATGAATTAAACTCTGTTAGCCCTTTGAATGTGTACGTGCAGCCAAATTACCTTTCCTAAAATTAATTGTAATACTGAGTTATCTAAATTCAGGGAAACATTTGAATATAGGATGGAGCAAACATTTCACGTGGATGAAAATGGTGTTCTGAAGTTTACATTTTTAGAGAAATCCTCTAAGCAATGTCTCATTTAGGTTTTATTGTTGATCAATTCCTTAGATTCTGTATTTGGATAATTTGAGTTGTTAGATCTGAGGCTTCTGACAACATGGGGTAGAGGGAATGTAGAAATATATAAACATACCACATCTTCCTAAAATGACACTATCAAGACATTTTGGAGCTCTACACTGACAATGAGTTACTGTGCTGGGATGCTGCTACCCGCGACCTTTTTTCAACTTCCTATGCCTTTTGGACCAGCATTCCCCACTATCTACATTCCAGATGTTAAATCCTTGAATACTGTGTTTTATCTGTTATGGTTTACTGGTATAAACCAAATAGATGTAATAAAGGAAGTCACTGAAGTCTTATCAAGGGTTTAGGTAAAGTCTGATGAGAGATGGGTGGACTGGCAAGGGAAGGGAAGAGCTAACACATTGGATGTAACAGGGAACAACTCTTGAGAAGTTTGGCTGTGGAGAAGAGTGCAATAGAGCAGTAGGTGCATCAGAGAGCTGAAGGGAGGGGAAAGATACCTTTATTATTAAAGACATTTTAACTTGTTGCGAATCAATTCATGTATCTATCCTTATGTCCTAAATATTATCATTTGATTCCTCTTTCCAAACTATGAATGAAGTGCTTGTTACCTTAGCTCTCCCACTCTCATCATCCCCTTTGTGACCTTTGAGTATTTTTATTATATTTTTTATTGTGTGTATATAGACATGGATTCCACACTTGAATTTAATTATTTACATTCTACTATGCAGAAAAATAACAATATAATAATATTAGACGTAGTAAGATATTACAAGTTCTAAGATGCTGATGGTATGGTAGTATTTAGAGTTTTATATTAAATACCTCGGGTCTATGACATTCATATTCACTTTTCTGCAGATTAACCACAGCTACCTAGGTGTTTCCTCATTTTACAGGATAGACTCTGAATTATCTATGTAAATTGATTTTACTTTTTTTGTTTCTAATAACATTATATAATTCTATTTGAAGTTTTGAACAGATTTTCAGGTAAGTAAATATTTCCGTGAATAACCTGAGTCCTAACCATAATCCTGGCTATATCTGTAGGCAGGAGGAAAAGAGTGGACTTCAGGGTCGTTCCTTCTCTCTATTTAATACCTCATGAAGTTGGAATCTAAAATCGATTTTTTGCTTAACCAAGCAGGTAAACATTCAGAATGAAACATTTTAAGCAGATAAGAAATTACTTCTGGAACCGCAAAAAAATACCTGAACACAACACAGTTAATGCCTCATGAAGTATGAAGTCAGTGCCTGTACTACTTATGAATTAAGCAAGAAAAAGACAGCTGCAGGAGTGACGACCTATTTGAAATGAATCAGACTCTGTCTTTGAGGATCATAAGAATTTTATATTCCAATAATATGAATCATCTTAAGCTCTCTTTTGAGTTCCTTCACCTCTGTCACTTTTTCAAAGGATATATTCTTCAAACATTTCCTCCACAATTAATCATGACTGAAAAACTCCATGGTGAATAGAATAATAGCTGTGCCCTCTGACTGGTTTCAACTTCACTTAAATTATTTTCTAAATAGCTTATGTGTCCTGTCAGCCATGACTCTTCCACTTCAAATGTGATTATTATTATCTTTTCTGCTTTCAGGGAACAAAGATAATTAAATTCATAAAATTGATTAGAGCCACATTTTTTTTTGCAAATATAATCAACCTTCATTCAAAGATTTGTCAAGAATGAATCTCGGTTTTACCATTTTATTTCTTTCCTTTATTTTCTCTGATACTGCATGGTTAAAGGGACATGACATCCTATTTACTTAAAATAATATGTCCTTGAGGAAGTCACAACAATGAATCTTATTCTCTAAAAACTAAATGGTATTGACCTATGACAATTACATGATATAATGCATGTATGACAATTAGAAGTCATATACAAAGAAACATCAGAAATCCCTTAAGCATGTAACTACAGATGATTTTCCCCTGAGAAATGACAAATATGTTCGACCTATTTTGGTGACTCCCAAATAACATATACTTAGTGTAAAAAATTTTGATAATTGTAAAGGATAAATTAGAACAACCTCTAGGGAAGTCTATTATACCTAATCATTATTAACATGTTGGTATTAAAAATAAATAAATATATATATATATATAAATTTAAATCTCAGAATCCAAAAAAATCTCAAAAAATAGCTACATAAATACATATAAACATGCACACAGAGAAACATATAAATATTCTCACCAGATAAATCGAACAGATATTGATATATATTTATCATTTCCCAGTAGAGTGGTAAAATGAACACTTTACAATATGTCCATCTTTGGTCTGGCCAGATGGCTCAGTGACTAAATGACTGGCCACAAACCCTAATAACCTAAGTTCAGTCCCTGAAATCCACATGATGGACGGAGAAAACCCACTCTCACCAGTTGTCTTCGAACCTCTGTGTGTGTTTTAGAAAAGTAAATATTTTTCAAAGAAGATGAAAGAACATATACCGACCCAAAATGAATTTAATAGTACAAAATTAAGAAATGTAAACAGTATGTACATGTCATCTATATGCTTGTCTATGATTATACACATAATACTTATAACCCATGTAGCTTAAATTACCATGGAAGCATTTTCATAAGAACAAAAGGTCTTTATAGCATGTTCAGGTTATGCCGGAGTACTCCTCACAGCATCTCACAAGATGACTGGCAGGCTAATATCTGAATACAGGCATATTCCTCTGTGTGTTCTTAAAAAGTCTGAGAAATGAAAGGACTTTAAACACCCTGCCAAGAGGCGTTTTCTTCAGAGTCTTTAATACTAGTAGTAGAAAGTATAATATAAAGAGTGTTAATAGGTTCTAGAAACCTGAAGCCTCACATTTTCAGTAGTGTGAAGGAGCGTCAGCCAGAGGTGATGTCAGCACTCTTTGATGCTGAAAGCATTCATATCCAGTGGGGTTACTTTCACCAGCAGGAATGGTGTATGGCAGCTAAAAGTAAAAGCCTGGCATCTGAAAAAATCTGTTCAAGGAGAAAGACTAATGGCAACTGAAAAATAGATACAAAAACTGTGGCACATCTACACAATGGAATCCTATTCAGCTATTAAAAACAAAGACAGCATAAATTTTGCAGTCAAATGAATGGAACTTGAGAATATCATCCTGAGAGAGATAACCCAGTCCCAAAAGGGCATGCTTGGTATGTACTTACTTATAAGTGGATATTAGCCATAAAATACAGGGTACCCACATGACACTCCACAGGCCCAAAGAAGCTAAACTAGAAAGAAAACTCAGGCAAGGATGCTTGAATCTCACTTAGAAGGGTGATTAAAACAGTCATAAGAGGCAAATGGAGGGAGGGAACTGGAAGGGAGAGGGGTTTGAGTTTCAGGATTAGGCATGAGGGGAGAGACTGAAGAGATATCCAGATGGCCATGAGAATGAATGGAATCCGCAGTTGGCAGGGGTGGAGGGAGGTAAGGAGGCATTTAGAGTAAGTGCCCAAGACCTTAGACAGGGGAGGCTCCCCAGAATCAATGAGGGCAACCTTAGCTGAGACTCACAACAGTGAGGATGTAGAACCTGAAGAAGTCACCTCCTGTAGCCAGGCAGAAACCTTAGTGGAGGGATAAGGACACCAACCCACCCACAAAATTTTTGACCTAAAATTCTTCCTGCCTACAAGAAATGCAAGGACAGGGACTGGAACAGAGACTGAGGGAATGACCCAATAACTGGCCCAACTTGAGACCCATGCAATGGGCAAACACCAATCCCTAACACTATTAATGATACTCTGTTATGCTTGCAGACAGGTGTCTTGCATGGCTGTCCAATGAGAGGCTCCATTCAGCAGCTGGCTCAGACAGATGCAGAGACCCACAACCAAATAGTGGATGGAGCTCGGAAACTCTTATGGAAGATTTGTGGGGAGGATTAAGGGCCCTGAAGAGGTTAGGAACTTCACAGAAAGACCAACAGAGTCAACTAACCTGAACGCTTGGGGGATCTCATAGACAGAACCATCAAGCAAAGAGCATATACAGGCTGGACCTAGACCCCCAGCATATATGTAGCAGATGTGCCGATGTACATAAGTCTTCTTGTAGGTCCTGAACAATAGGAGTGGGGGTTATGCCTAAAGCTGTTACCTGTCTGTGCAGGCCTCTGTGGAAGAAACAACTAGACCTCCAGAGGCTTGATGTGCCAGGGTGGAGGAATACCAAGGGACCCTCCAATCTCTCAGAGAAGAAGGGAGGAGAGGTGGGGAGGGGAGAGGGACTGTACTGGGGGGAAAGGGATCAGGACTTAAGTGACTAAAAAAGAGAGAATTTCCATTTTAGTAGGTATGTAAAAATGTTATTACATACACACATGTGCATGTAAGTGTGTGTGGTAAGTAACAAGGATTCTCACACCACTCTTAAATGTCAATGTTATCCCCACATTTCAGAAGAGTAACATATGTATCAGGATAAATCTTTATAAAACCTTCCCTATTCCAAATGGACAGTCCACCACTTCAAAACTCTGATGAGCATGCAATATATCTCATCAAGTTGGGTTAGGGTCATTGATGACCTCCTGCCACTTTTGGAGCAACAACCTTTGACTAAGAAAGTATAGCTAATGCTCAAATAACATACAATGTCAAAAGAAAAGTAAGAAGAATGATGAACTTTAATGGGACAAAGGAGTCTAGGATCATTGCTATGGAAGGAGCAGAAGCCAGAATACTGTAGTTGTACAATGACAGAAAAGTATATAAAATTGATTATAAAAAAGTATATAAATTATAACACACCAATAACTAAATGGTGCTGTGAGGTGAAAAAAAATATAAATATGACTAAAGAAGCCATGAAGTTTTCTTCTATAATTGTGTTGAATATATTTACTGGCACTTTAAGTTGGACCCCCAGTGCAGGGGAATGTCAGGGGTTGGGGGGCAGTAAGGGAGGTGGATGGGAGGAACACCCATATCGGGGAGGGGGTGGGGATGTGGGCTTATGGACAGGAAACCGGGAAAGGGAATACCATTTGAAGTGTAAGTACAGAAATATATCTAATAAAAAATAAAAATAAAAGTAAAAAAATTTGAAAAGCAAAAGAATGCTTCTGGACATGCTCTGCTCTCTCTAAATGCTTTGGCTGGAAAAAAGGAAAGGAAATTTTAATTATATGGAAGCTTGCCTCTTAAAGGTGCAAGTCCTAGACCCATGGCTCCAGCTGTATATGTAGCAGAGCCTTGTTGGGCACCAATGAGAGGAGAAGCCCTTGATCCTGCCAAGGCTGGACCCCACACCCCCCAGTGTAGGGGAATGTCAGGGTGGAAAGGCAGGGAGGAGGGATGGTTGGGGAGGGGAAACACTCTCATAGAAGAAGGGGGAGGGGGAGGAGATAGGAGGCTTATGGATGGGAAATGGGGAAAGGGAATAGCATTTGAAATGTAAATAAAAATATCCAATAAAATAAAATAAAAAATAAAAAAGAAGCCACGAAGTTTTCTAGGAAACAGCCAATATTGTAAAATGGCGAGGGCTCACATGATTAGAAATGAAGGGGAGGTTGCTGTGGAGAAAATGTGACAGTTAAGAGCACTTTCTTCTACAGAGGACCTGGGTTTGGCTTTTAGAACCCCCAATGTGGCGCACTGTCACCAGTAATTCTTGTTTCTGAGGATCTAACTCCTTTTTTTGATCTCTATGAGCACCAGACATGCACATGGTACAAATACATATATGCAGGCAAGACATTTACACATATAAATAAATGAATCAGAAACCTTTTAAAAAATAGGAGGGAAATGTTGGCATAAGACAAAGGGCTATGCAAAGACACAAATATAGTCTATTAAAAGTCAATATTTGAATTTGATTATAAGGTAGATATACATTTGCAGTTAGGGGCTAATAAGACTTTGGATTACCATTACAAGATGAACAAAATAATTATACTGACACTTTACTTATCCTGTCAGCACCTGGCCCTGATGGGTAAGAGATTACTGTACCAGTTTTCTGTGATGCACACTTCTGCCATAGCCTGTGAACACCAGGACCTGGTAGGTAAGAGGTTCCCAGCCTCCTGCCCCCAGAGCATACATTCAGCAAGTATCATGATCAGGCTCACTCCAGACTTGGCAGACAAGTGTTCTTTTGACCTCTAAACCTTGATATAACTTCCTTTACTCTTATAAACCCAGAGGAACATGATCCTTTCTCCCACCCTTAGTGCACACCCTAATTAATAGATGTACTAATGAGGAAGGTGTGATCTTACTACACATGGTGTCCATACACAGCCATCTAAACTTATGAAAGCTGTGGAATTAGAGGTTACAGAGTCCCCATCTTCAACACACATTTCCACAATACTTTGTGAACTTTGGCTCTGAAGAACAGAGGACCCATGAAACTGCTGTTCTTCCTATGACTCCTCTATGTATACTGTACAGACTCTGGTTTATGAGGTCAGAGATAATGCCTTCATCCTAACTCCATGGAGTCTAGATAACCTTCACAATTCACAAATAGACACCGAATCTCTTTAAAATTGAATGTTTATGCAGTGTAGAGCCCAGCAAAAACTCATGAAACAGAAGGAGTATTAAGCACCAAAACACACACACACACACACGCACACACACACACACACACACACTTCACACACACACACACACACACACACACACACACACTTAACTCAGGTTGCCAAAACATCTTAAAAAGCTAGCTCCATATGGGCAAACTTCAGTGAAAAATTTGAAATGCAAGACAAAATATCTTCCCTCAAATTAACCACCTCATATCGATGGCTGTTAATGACAGTGACTTAGGCAAAATTTCAAAGTATTCAAAACAATGATTATAAAGCTGTTCGAGAAATGCACAGCAAAAACAAGTAAATATATGAATGAATTTAAAGTGGACATGAATAATCTCTTCAATGAGTTGCAAGAAAATATACACAAGAAACAGAATGAGATAAAAAAAAAAAAATCAGGTTCACAGATGCCTGCTCCCAAACCCCGTGGGAGAGAGAGCTCACCGCCCAGACAGGTGGGCACTCCTGAGGCTGCAGAGCAGGAGAGACCACCAATACTGCCCACCCCTGCGATATCCATGGCACAAGAGGAAACTGTGTAGGGCCTCTGGGAACCAGAAGATAGGGGCACTCAAGCAGCAGGTCCCCCGGGGTCCAGAAACCGCCTGGACCTGAAGGGACCCAGACAAAAGCTCCCTGCACCCAAATCCCGTGGGAGTGAGAGCTAAACACTCAGAGGGGCAGACATGCCTGGGAAGCAAGAAGAGATTACACTCTGCCCACATTTCTGACTCCAGAGGAAAACATCTAACGCCATCTGGGACCCGGGTGCACGGGGGCTCCCGGAAAAGGAGGTGCAGGCCCTCCTGGTTCCTGCCCTCATAGAGAGCTCAAAAGCAGGCCCCCAGGAGCAACTTGAGCTGCAGGACCACAGGTAAAACCAACTTTTCTGCTCCAAACGACCTGCCTGGTGGACTCAGGACACATGCCCACAGGAACAGCTGAAGACCACTAGACAGGAAAGACTACATGCCTGAAAAGCAGAACGCTCTGTTCCCATAACTGCTGAAAGAAAACAGTAAGACAGTTCTACACCACTCCTGACACACAGGCCTATAGGACAGTCTAGCCACTGTCAGAAATAGCAGAACAAAGTAACACCAGAGATAATCTGATGGCAGGAGGCAAGCACAGGAACCCAAGCAACAGAAACAAAGACTACATGGCATCATCGGAGCCCAATTCTCCCACCAAAGCAAACACTGAATATCCAAACACACCAGAAAAGCAAGATCTACATTTAAAATCACATTTGATCATGATTATGGAGGACTTCAAGAAAGACATAAAGAACTCCCTTAGAGAAATGCAGGAAAACATAAATAAACAAGTAGAAGCCTATAGAGAGGAATCACAAAAATCCCTGAAAGAATTCAGGAAAACACAATCAAACAATTGAAGGAATTTAAAATGGAAATAGAAGCAATCAAGAAAGAACACATGGAAACAACCCTGGATGTAGAAAACCAAAGGAAGAGACAAGGAGCCGTACATACTAGCATCACCAACAGAATACAAGAGATAAAAGAGAGAATCTCAGGAGCAGAAGATTCCATAGAAATCATTGTCTCAACTGTCAAAGAAAATGTAAAGCGGAAAAAGCTACTGGTCCAAAATATACAGGAAATCCAGGACTCAATGAGAAGATCAAACCTAAGGATAATAGGTATAGAAGAGAGTGAAGACTCCGAGCTCAAAGGACCAGTAAATATCTTCAACAAGATCATAGAAGAAAACTTCCCTAACCTAAAGAAAGAGATGCCCATAAACATACAAGAAGCCTACAGAACTCCAAATAGATTGGACCAGAAAAGAAACTCCTCCCATCACATAATAGTCAAAACACCAAATGCACAAAATAAAGAAAGAATATTAAAAGCAGTAAGGGAAAAAAGTCAAGTAAAATATAAAGGCAGACCTATCAGAATCACACCAGATTTCTCACCAGAAACTATGAAAGCCAGAAGATCCTGGACAGATGTCATACAGACACTAAGAGAACACAAATGCCAGCCCAGGTTACTGTATCCAGCAAAACTCTCAATTAACATAGATGGAGAAACCAAGCTATTCCATGACAAAACCAAATTTACCAATATCTTTCTACAAATCCAGCACTACAAAGGATAATAAATGGTAACGCCCAACATAAGGAGGCAAGCTACACCGTAGAAAAATCAAGAAACTAATAATCTTGGCAACAAAACAAAGAGAAGAAAAGCACACTACATAATCTCACATTCAAATACGAATATAACAGGAAGCAACAATCTCTATTCCTTAATATCTCTCAACATCAATGGACTCAACTCCCCAATAAAAAGGCATAGATTAACAAACTGGATACGCAATGAGGCCCTGCATTCTGCTGCCTACAGGAAACACACCTCAGAGACAAAGACAGACACTACCTCAGAGTAAAACGCTGGAAAACAACTTTCCAAGAAAATGGTCTGAGGAAGGAAGCTGGAGTAGCCATTCTAATAGCGAATAAAATCAATTTTCAACTAAAAGTCATCAAAAAAGATAAGGAAGGACACTTCATATTCATCAAAGGAAAAATCCATCAAAGGACTATAAAAAGAATCAACAGAACCAAAAACTGGTTCTTTGAGAAAATCAACAAGATTGATAAGCCCATAGCCAGAATAACCAGAGGACACAGAGAGTGTTTCCAAATTAACAAAATCAGAAAGGAAAATGGAGACATAACAACAAAATCAGAGGAATTTCAAAAAAATCATCAAATCCTACTACAAAAGCCTATTTTCAACAAAACTTGAAAATCTGGAGGAAATGTAGAATTTCCTAGACAAATACCAGGTACCAAAGTTAAATCAGGAACAGATAAAACATTTAAACAACCCCATAACTCCTAAAGAAATAGAAGCAGTCATTAAAACCCTCCCAAACAAAAAGAGCCCAGGTCGAGTTGAGTTCAGAGCATAATTCTATCAGAACTCATTCCAATACTATCCAAACTATTCCACAAAATTGAAACAGATGGAGCGCTACAGAATTCTTTCTATGAAGCCACAATTACTCTTATACCTAAACCTCACAAAGACCCAACAAAGAAAGAGAACTTCAGACCAATTTGCCCCATGAATATCGACGCAAAAATACTCAATAAAATTCTGCAAACCGAATCCAAGAGCACATCAAAACAATCATCCACCATGATCAAGTAGGCTTCACCCCAGGCATGCAGGAATGGTTTAATATACGGAAAACCATCAACGTAATCCACTATATAAACAAACTGAAAGAACAAAACCACATGATCATTTCATTAGATGCTGAGAAACCATTTGACAAAGTTCAACACCCCTTCATGATAAAAGTCCTGGAAAGAATAGGAATTCAAGGACCATACTTAAACATAGTAAAAGCCATATACAGCAAACGAGTTGCTAACATTAAACTAAATGGAGAGAAACTTGAAGCAATCCCACTAAAATCAGGGACTAGACAAGGCTGCCCACTCTCTCCCTACTTATTCAATATACTTCTTGAAGTTCTAGCCAGAGCAATCAGACAACAAAAGGAGGTCAAGGGGATACAGATCGGAAAAGAAGAAGTCAAAATATCACCATTTGCAGTTGATATGATAGTATATTTAAGTGATCCCAAAAGTTCCAACAGAGAACTACTAAACCTGATAAACAACTTCAGCAAAATGGCTGTGTATAAAATCAACTCAAAATAAATCAGTAGCCTTCCTCTACACAAAAGAGAAACAAGCCGAGAAAGAAATTAGGGAAACGACACCCTTCCTAATAGTCCAAAACAATATAAAATGCCTTGGTGTGACTTTAACCAAGCAAGGAAAAGATCTGTACAATAAGAACTTCAAGCCTCTGGAGAAAGAAATTGAAGAAGACCTCAGAAGATGGAAAGATCTCCCATGCTCATGGATTGGCAGGATTAATATAGTAAAAATGGCCATTCTACCAAAAGCGATCTATAGATTCAATGCAATCCCCATCAAAATACCAATCCAATTCTTCAAAGAGTTAGACAGAACAATTTCCAAATTCATCTGGAATAACAAAAAACCCAGGATAGCTAAAACTATCCTCAATAATAAAAGGACTTCTGGGGGGAATCACTATCCCTGAACTCAAGCAGTATTACAGAGCAATAGTGATAAATACTGCATGGTATTGGTACAGAGACAGACAGATAGACCAGTGGAATAGAATTGAAGACCCAGAAATGAACCCACAAACCTATGGTCACTTGATTTTTGACAAAGGAGCCAAAACCAATGGAAAAAAAGATAGCATTTTCAGCAAATGGAGGTCAGCATGTAGAAGAATGCAGATCGATCCATGCTTATCACCCTGTACAAAGTTTAAGTCCAAGTGGATCAAGGACCTCCACATCAAACCAGATACCCTCAAACTAATAGAAGAAAAAGTGGGGAAGCATCTCGAACACATGGGCACTGGAGAAAATTTCCTGAACAAAACACCAATGGCTTATGCTCTAAGATCAAGAATCAACAAATGGGATCTCATAAAACTGCAAAGCTTCTGTAAGGCAAAGGACACTATTGTTAGGACAAAACGGCAACCAACAGATTGGGAAAAGATCTTTACCAATCTTACAACTGATAGAGGGCTTATATCCAAAATATACAAAGAACTGAAGAAGTTAGGCTGCAATGAGACAAATAACCCTATTAAAAAATGGAGTTCAGAGCTAAACAAAGAATTCACAGCTGAGGAATGCTAAATGCCTGAGAAAGACCTAAAGAAATGTTCAACATCTTTAGTCATAAGGGAAATGCAAATTAAAACAATCCTGAGATTTCACCTCACACCAGTGAGAATGACTAAGATCAAAAACTCAGGTGACAGCAAATGCTGGCAAGGATGTGGAGAAAGAGGAACACTCCTCCATTGTTGGTGGGATTGTAGACTGGTGCAACCATTCTGAAAATCAGTCTGGAGGTTTCTCAGAAAATTTTACATTGAACCACCTGAGGACTCAGCTATACCTGTCTTGGGCATATACCGAAAAGATACCCCGACATATAACAAAGACTTGTGCTCCACTATGTTCCTAGCAGGCTTATTTATAATAGCCAGAAGCTGTAAAGTACCCAGATGCCCTTCAACAGAGGAATGGATACAGAAAATGTGGTACATCTACACAAAGGAATATTTCTCAGCTATCAAAAACAATGACTTTATGAAATTCATAGGCAAATGGATGGAACTGGAAAATATCATCCTGAGTGAGGTAACCCAATCACAGAAAAACACACATGGTATCCATTCATTGATAAGTGGCTATTAGCCCAAATGCTCTAATTACCCTTGATGCACAGAACACATGAAACTCAAGAAGGACGACCAAAATGTGAATGCTTCACTCCTTCTTTAAAAGGGGAACAAGAATACCCTTGGGAGGGAATAAGGAGGTAAAGTTTAGAACAGAGGGAGAAGGAACACCCATACAGAGCCTGCCCCACATGTAGCCCTTACATATACAGCCACCCAATTAGGTAAGATGGATGAAGCAAAGAAGTGCAGGCCGACAGGAACCGGATGTAGATCTCTCCTGAGAGACACAGCCAGAATACAGCAAATACATAGGTGAATACCATCATTAAACCACTGACCTGAGAAAGGGACCCTCGTTGAAGGAATCTCAGAAAGGGCTGAAAGAGCTTGAAGGGGCTTGAGACCCCATATGAACAACAATGCCAACCAACCAGAGCTTCCAGGGTCTAAGCCACTACCTAAAGACTATACATGGACTGACCCTGAACTCTGACCTCATTGGTAGCAATGAATAGCCTAGTAAGGGCACCAGTGGAAGGGGAAGCCCTTGATCCTGCCAAGACTGAACCCTCAGTGAACGTAATTGTTTCGGGGAGGGCGGTAATGGGGGGAGGATGGAGTGGGGAACACCCATACAGAAGGGGAGTGGGAAGGGTTAGGGGAATGTTGTCCAGGAAACCGGGAAAGGGAATAACAATGGAAATGTAAATAAGAAATACCCAAGTTAATAAAGATGAAAAATAAATAAATAAAAAACATTCAATTCAGGATATGAAAATATCCAACAGAGAGATGAAAGTACTGAAGAAAGACCAAACAGAAATCACACTGTAAGTGAAACTCTCATTAAGCTAAGCAAAGTCTTCAGTGAAAATAGAATTCAGCAATAAAATGGATCATATAAAAGACAGAATAGTAGGGGTTGAGGTTAAGGAAGAGGAAATAGTTCATTAAGTTCATAAATGTCAATGACATTTCAAAAAGTGTAAGGAGGGTTCTGTGAGACTTTATGAAAACACCGAAATTACAAATTAAGGGCAGAGAAGAATTTCATAACTAAAGCAGTTACATTTTCAACAAAATCAAAGAAGGTAATTTTTCAATTCTAAGGAAGTACATGCCTGTCTTAGATTTTTCTATTATGATAAATAAACACCATGACCAAAAGTAACTTCGAGAGGAGGGTTTACTTAAGCTTACTATTGTAGTTGATCATTAAGGAAAATGAGATTGGGAACTCAAGGCAGGAATCCAAAAGCTTCTCAAGCAGAAGCCATGGAGGAGTGGTTCTTACTAGCCTATTCTTCATGGGATGCTCACCCCATTTTCTTTCTTCCTTCCTTCCTTTCTTTTTTTCTTTTTCTTTCTTTTTGTTAAATTGGATATTTCATTATTTACATGTCAAATGTTATTCCCTTTCCAGGTTTCCTGTCCATAGCCCCCTTTCCCCTACCCCCTTCTTCTATAAAGGTGTTCCCCTCCCTATCTCCCACCTTACCGCCACCCGTTCCCGCAAATACCCTACATTGGGGTTCCAACCTTGGCAGGACCAAGGGCTTCTCCTTCCATTGGTGCCAGCAAGGGCTCTGCTACATATGCAGCTGGAGCCATGGGTCAGTCCATGTATAGTCTTTGGGTAGTGGTTTAGACACTGGAAGCTCTGGCTGTTTGACATTGCTCTTATGGCGTTGCAAGCCCCTTCAGCTCTTTCAATCCTTTCTCTAATTTCTCCAACAGGGAGTCCTGTTCTCAGTTCAGTGGTTTGCTGCTAGCATTTACTCTGTATTTGACATGCTCTGGCTGTGTCTCTCAGGAGAGATCTAGATCTGTTTCCTGTCAGCATGCACTTCTTAGCTTCACCAATCTTATCTAGTTTTGACAGCTGTACATATATATGGGCCACATGAAGGCTGTCTCTGAATGGCTGTTTCTTCAGTCTCTGCTCTAAACTTTGCCTCCATATACCCTCTTATGGATATTTTTGTTTCCCCTTTTAAAGAGGAGTGAAGCATCCGCATTTTGGTCATCCTTCTTCTTGAGCTTCAGGTGGTCCATGGATTGAATCTTGGGTAATTCGAGCTTTTGGGCTAATATCCACTTATCAATGAGTGCATATCATGTGTGTTCTTCTGTGATTGTGTTACCTCACTCAGGATGATATTTCCTAGTTTCAACCCATTTTCTTATACCACAAGATCATCAGCCTAGCAGTGTCACCACCCAGAGTGAGCTGACCTTCACACATCAATCATTAGTCAAATTATACCATGAGTTTACCCAAAGGCCAATCTAGTGAGGTCGTTTTTTCAATTGTGGTTTCCTCTTCCCAAATGACTCTAGTTTGTCAACATAATGTGAGCCAATATAATACCCATCCAGGTACAAGAGGCCAAATAGATAAGATCAGAAGAGAAACATTCCATGCCATATTCCAATTAAAACACAAAATATGCAGAAAAAAGAAAGAGAAATGAAAGAAGGAAGAGTGAACACCCAAGTAACATGTATAAAGGCAGGCCTATCAGAATAATAACTGTTTCATCACTGGAAACTAAAAAACCAAAAGAGCTTGGATCAATGTAGTTTTATGTCCCAAAATACACAGATGTCTTTACCCAGAAAAGCTATCATAAGAAAAGGGAAGTTCTTGTCACAGAAGTTCAATAAAAACACCATATTAAAACAAAAAGTAATCAGTCATGAGAGAGCAGTTTATTCCTCTAAGTGCTCATATTATAATATCAAGATCTCAAATAACTTTGAGAGGAATCTCAGCACCATGGAAATGCAAAAGTAACCATACATAAAGCTAGCAGGCTGAAGGCGATAATTAAGATGAGGGTAGAAATCAGTGAAATGGAAACTACATTTAAGTGCATAAAATAAAGAATAGGTTCTTTGAAAAAGTTAACAAGTTTGATAAATGCTGAGCCAAAGTAAGCAAAAGAAAGAAAAGAAGAACCAGAACTAATAATAGAGGTTAAAGAGCAGACATTCCAACAGATAATCAACCAAATCCCGTAGATTATAAAATTTTCAGTTTTAAAAACCTATATTATACTAAACTAGAAAACTTTAAAGAAATGGACACATTTCTAAATGTATATGATTTACTGAAGTTAAACCAAGTTAAAATAAAAATTTAAACATATTTGTCATAAGCAACAAGTCTGAAGAATCAGTAATTAAATCCCCCCCCCAAAAAAAACCTATTTAGAGGGCTTTACTGAAGAATTTGGTAGATCTTTAAAGAAGAACTAAAACCAATGATTCTCAAACTATTCCATAAAACAAAAAGGAAGAAATGCTTCAAATTCTTTTTCTGAAGCCAGTATTACATTGAGATCTACAACACATAAGAAATATAAATGACAATCACAAAGACAATTAGAGTCTAATCTCTCTGATAAATATAGTCATAAAAATTCTCAAAAACTCTTGCAAACTAGATGCAAAATATATCACAATGAAGTCAGCTTCGTTTAGGAAATGCAGAAACAATTCAACATATAGTGAGATCCACCTCATCAATAGATTTAAGAACAGAAAACTAGTGGTCATATCTGAAGATGTAGAAAAAGCTTTGCACAAAAGCAAAAACCCTCAGGATAGATTAGAGATATTAAAAAATATACCCTAATACAATAAAGGCTAATAAACCTATAGCCAGTCTAATGGTAAATAGAGAAAACCTCAAAGCTTTTCACTAAAATCAGGAGAAAGACAAGGATCCATTCCTTTTGAACATACTTCTTGAAATCTTAACTAGATAAAAAAAAAGAGAGAAGGCAATAAAAACATAAAAACAGAGTGCCTGGCAAGCCCACTCCCAAAGAGAGGAAAGGATGATTGTAAACCAGAGGACCAAGATATTTTCTGTAAGATACTGTATATCTGTTTTATGTGACAGTAAGGCCCCGTCCATGACATCTGAACGATGTGATCATCTAAATAAGACCAGCACAATGACCACATTAGTTGACATGCCAGTGTGAATGGAAGGACTTACAAGGCACCACTACTAGATGAAGAGCTATGGGCAAGCAATGGCTGCTGAGAGAGGGAAAGACAGTCTTCTTCAGGGACAAGCCCCCTGACGGGCTATTCAGTCTCAGTGGTCATCCCTCAACACACACACATATGAATAACACTAAATGGACTCAGAAGATAGTATTTATACACACATATGTATGCTTATATAACTATTTTTAAATAAGAGGGTATGAATTAGACAGGGAGTGGGAGGAGGCTGCACAGAAGGAGTTGGAGGACACAAGGAGTGTATAAATTATGTGAATATAATATGCATATATGAAATTCTCAAAAATTTAAAACTATGTATTAAGTTTGCTAGAGACTCCCTGTTCAAATATGTCACATGACCAACTAAACATGATTGTGGGAACAGGGTTTATAGATAAAATTGCATAATATTACATTAAATTTGAATTTCAATTTTAACAGCTAATAATTAAGTGTAATTACATGTGACGAATCCTATGTTTTCCAATAATCTTGGAAAAATATGCATGACAATTAAGATCATCAATACAACCTATTATTAATTGACTATGGGCTTCTCACAATCTTAATCTTACTCTCTCTTCCTATATTCTAGTGATATCAAACATCCTGAGTGCCCTGGGTTGAGTCATGCTCTTTTTCATGTATCCTAATTGTATTTCTTCTACACAGATGATTTTTCCTTCATTTTACTGTCTACATCACATTAGGGTGTGTCGTCTTGGTGTTTCTTCAGATTTCTAGGTATAGCCATTCTTTTGGCATAAAATTCATTAACTAATGTGCATACAATACATTATGCGGCAGGTATTCATCTTTATTGGATTGTATGGTTTTCTAAGCTAGGTACCTACCATGTAGCCATGGCTGTCCTGGAACTCACTTTGTAGACGAGGCTGGCCTCAAACTCATAGGCACAGCTACCTCAGCCTCTCAAGCGCTGGGATTAAGTCATGTGTTACCACAACTGGCTCAGGTACTCTCAGGATTTTCTCTGATTTTAGTTTCATAAGTGTCATGCTATCCTTATGATACACATTGTAGCTCATTACCATGACATTTTCTATCTAATGTCACTTTTATGGACCTCTACTATACTGAAGGTCATGGCTTGTGTTATGTTTACTTCTGAGCCTAGCACAGTGTGAGGCACATAGTAAAAATGTCGATTAAAACATTTTTCTAGTATCTACAGAAATATTCATGCTTAGCATGAGAGAGCGTGCCTGTAATTTATCCCTCAGTAGGGAGGCACAGACAGGAGGAATATCATAAGTTCAAGGACAGTCTGTTCTACATATTTTTAGTCCAGTGAGGGATATGTGGTAAAACTCTGTCTAAAAAAATAAAGAGGGGTTGGATGAACTGGGATAGAGGATCAAGAGAGAAGGCTAGTATATGTAATTCTGTCATGAATGGGAGGACAGAAGGGAATCCATGCCTAGAAACCCTCAGTAAACAAAAGGCAGTAAAAGAGAACTGGCTTTCCATATCAGACAGGATTAAAGAGCAGAAAAGATGAACAGCACAGGAAACAAGGTTTGCCTGTGTAGTTTTGTCCAGCATCATTTCTAAAAGCAAGGTTGAGGAATCCAAGGCCAAATAGTTATATTTTCTAGGTTGCCAGGGAATCCAAAGACCTTCAGTTTACAACAAACAAAGAATTATTAGGTTGAAAGAAATTGATGCCAATTCCACCCTTTAGTAGAATGGTAGCTAACTTGTCAGAATGCTGCATATCTTCTCAGCCATTAAAGACTTCTGAAAAGATTAGAGTATTGCATTCTGAGAATGATATATATCACCTTTAACACACTATTTCCGAGTCTGTTCTTTCTAATAGCTAATTTAACGTTCTAGTATGTTTTGGAGATATTTTCCTTCTTTTGTGGAGTTGGAGAATAGCTAATCAAAATGTTTAATGATTCCTTCATATTCTGAGATAACATTTTAAAAATTATTATAACAGAGTAAAACATCTCATGAATTAGGTATTACGATTTACATGGAAAAACTATTATTCAGTTCTGACCCAGCAGTGTACTTTACATATTAGTAATGACCTTATTTTATAGAAAAAAATCCAAGTCTCTTAGAAGATAAGCAACTTGTTCAATTTGTTAAATAAGGGTACAAGTAATTTCTCTCCAATACTTACCACCTTCATCCTTAATAAAAATATTATCAGTGAATAGGGCTAAGTCTGTGACTGACTGCAGATTTAACCATGTAAAATAATGACAATTTTGCAACCCACAATCCAGAGATTTTCTTATGAAATGGAATTTCTTCTCCTAATGACTGGGGATGAGTCAGACATTTTTATGAAAATTTAACAGCCTTCCTAGTGATTAATTAAGTATATTCGTTTTTCACATATGTACAATGTAGACATTTCTTGAATGCTTGTTCCTATAAATGCAAATCCACCCCTCAAGTTACCATTTCATATACAATAAGATGACTATAATAGAATAGATCAATAACAAGAACTGTAGATGAGGGTGTAGTGACAAAGCAAATCTCAGTACATTGCTAGCAGGGGTATAAAATGGTGTAGCTACTTTAGACAGCAGTGAGCAAGTCTCCCAACAGCATACCATGCAACTTATCAGTTCCAACCTTAAATATATACTATGTGTCTAAAGAAAAAAACCCTGTATAACATTTTTCCACCACAGTATTCTTTGTAATAGTCAAAAGGTGGAAATATTCAATATGTCCACCCTGATGAACAAGTAAATGAAATGTTGTATAATAACAAAAGCTATTTAGTGTCTTAGTAAGGCTTTCTGTTTGATAGAGTACCATATCCAAAAGTAACATTGGGAGAAACATGGGGTTTGTTTCATTTTATAAGTTGCATTTTGCCATCCAGAGAAGTCAAGGCAGGAAATGATGAAAAGGCCACCAGGGAATAATGTACACTACTAGTTACATTGCATACTATTAGTATGTAATGTTTACTGGATTGTTCCCTTCTGACATGCTCAGCTCAGCCTGCTTTCTTATAGCATCACAGGATGCTCAGGGACAGCACCACCCACAGTGGATTGGTCCCTCCCACATTAATCAGTAGTTAAGAAAATGTTCTAAAGATTTACATACACATACATTTAGTGGAGGCATTTTCTCAGTTGAATGACCCTTGCCCAAAATGACTCTAGTTTGTGTCAAGTTGACATAAAACTAGCAAGGGCATTCAGATATGAGCAGTAATATACTTCTCAGCACATACTACTCACATAGATAATATTTGAAAGCACTATGCTAAATATAAGAAGCCAGTCATAAACAAACAGATGCTATGTGCACAGAGTAGAAAAATATGCACAAATTAAAGTGTATTAGGGATTCTCTAGATCTGGGAGCATGGGGTAATGGTGAAGGGTGTCTAGCTTTCTTTCTCATTCATGAGAAATTTCAAAAGCTGATAGATATAAAACTTGATATATGCCTAAAATATACACTTTATACAGGTGAATTTAAACTATGTGAACTGTATATCAATAAAGATATTTATAAAGGATCCTTTCTTTACTCCTACTAAAGCTTATTAATATTAGGTAACTTGATAAGTTGCCAAGCAATAATGTATGAGTTTGTTTGTAACCTCAGTATTTTTTACCATAGTCAGGTGTTAGATATAAACCAGAAAATTAAAATAAAATATTTCTTACTGGGGAGAAAGAGTGTATGCTTAGATTACAGAGGCAATCCTCCAGTAATGCCAAGATCTACTCTGGCCATCATATTGTGTTGCCAGTATAAGTTTACAAAGGCAGGGGAGATGGAATATTTTCTTTTTACAAATTTTCAGCCCATTCTGACAGCTTCATGCCTTAGACTGTTAGACATAGAAACTTAAAGTAGTTTTCCTTGACCCAGTGGCAGCAAAGTAATAAGTAATGCCAAGAACTGATTTTAAGAAGGAAACTTCATCTCCAGGGAATTAGATCACAGAGCTGGCCTAACAACTCCCTCATTCCTCAGCATGTATCCCAGACATTTCCCAAGTATAGAAAACAATTCTCATGACTTTATCTTATCAGCCCAGCTACATCCCCTTGAACACCAGGTCCTCTTCTTGTTCTTAAGAATACTCAGTTGATTTCAGCCCTGAGTTTGGTTATTTTCTGCCTTCTACTCCTCTTAGGTGTATTTGTTTCTTTTTGTTCTAGAGCTTTTAGGTGTGCTATCAAGCTGCTAATGTATGCTCTCTCTAGTTTCTTTTTGGAGGCACTCAGAGGTATGAGTTTTCCACTTAGCACTGCTTTCATTGTGTCCCATAAGTTTGGGTATGCTGTGCCTTCATTTTCATTAAATTCTAAAAAGTCTTTAATTTCTTTCATTATTACTTCCTTGAAAAAGTTATCATTATGTAGAGCGTTGTTCAACTTCCATATATATGTGGACTTTCTGTCGTTATTATTGTTACTGAAGACCAGCCCTAGTCTGTGGTGATCTGATAGGATGCATGGGATTATTTCAACCTTCTTGTATCTGTTCAGGCCTGTTTTGTGACTGATTATATAGTCAATTTTGGAGAAGGTACCATGAGGTGCTGAGAAGAAGGTATATTCTTTTGTTTAAGGATAAAATGTTCTATAAATATCTGTTAAATCCATTTGGATCATAACTTCTGTTAGTTTCTCTAAGTCTCTGTTTAGTTTCTGTTTCCATGATCTGTCCATTGATGAGAGTGGGGTGTTGAAGGCTCCCACTATTATTGTGTGTGGTGCAATGTATGCTTTGAGCTTTAGTAAAGTTTCTTTTATGAATGTGGGTGTCCTTGCATTTGGAGCACAGATGTTCAGAATTGAGAGTTCATCTTGGTCGATTTTTTTTTTTTGGATGAGTATGAAGTGTCCTTCCTTATATTTTTGATAGATTTTAGTTGAAAGTTGATTGACCTTAAGCTGTATTACAGAGCAATCATGATAAAAAATATTGCATGGATTGATACAGAGACAGGCAGGTAGATCAACAGAATAGAATTGAAGACCCAGAAATGAACACACACACACACACACACACACACACACACACACACACACACACACACACCCCTATAGTTACTTGATCTTTGATAAAGCAGCTAAAACCATCAGATGGAAAAAAGATAACATTTTCTACAAATGGTTCTGGATCAACTGGAGGTCAACATGTAGAAGAATGCAAATTCACTTTCTTCAAAGGTCAGGTCAAAGTAAATCAAAGACCTCCACATAAAACCAGATACACTGAAACTAATAGAAGAGAAAGTGGGGGAAGAGCCTCGAACACATAGACACGGGGGAAATTTTTCTGAACAAAACAGTAATGGCTTATGCTCTAAGATCAGGAATCAACAAATGGGACCTCACAAAATTGCAAAGCTTCTGTAAGGCAAAGGACACTGTCATTAGGACAAATGGCAACCAACAGATGGGAAAAGATCTTTACCAACCCTATATCCAATAAAGGGTTAATATCTAAAATATACAAAGAACTCTTCCAGAGAACCAAATAATTCTATTAAAATGGGGTACAGAGCTAAACAAAGAATTCTCACCTGAGGAATATCAAACTGCCAAGTGTTCTGGTTTGCCCTGGAGTTATCTGTATTTTGATGATAATTCCACTGTTCCAAGGACAGCTGCTCCTTGTCCCATACTCAGGACTAGGGTGACTTCACCAGAACCTTCTTCCTATTTAATTTGTAAAATACAGGTGAGGGTCACTACAGTATAGAATGAGGCCTGTCATTGGATGAGA
Organism: Rattus norvegicus; assembly: GCF_021556685.1. Lineage (NCBI taxonomy): Eukaryota > Metazoa > Chordata > Mammalia > Rodentia > Muridae > Rattus > Rattus norvegicus. Next base: position 58,401,511 of record NC_141554.1, read on the forward strand.
AGGAAGGATGGGCAGGAGAAAAAGTTTAAGGGAAGAGGAGGAGAGAGGAGGAGAGGGCACAGTAGCTGTGGGACAACATGGAGGCTGACATTAAGATTCCACGCTGTACCTTTGCAGGCTGTTATGAATGTTCTTAAGGGATGGATGGGTACAGGGCTTTGTATGTTCAAGTGGGCAATTATATCTTATCAATTAGATAAAAGGTTATTGTGTTGTATGTTCTTTCATGTGTAGATTTAAGTGTAAGGGATCATGAGGCGGCTGGTCTGGGCTGCCATGGAGTTGGGATATATGTTTCTGACATGGAAATCTGCCTTGGAACTAGATAGGTAGAGAGATTGCTGCCAGGCTCAGAGAGAGAGAGGCCTTTGGCAGTGTGATATGGGATGGAGTAACGCAGGTAAGAGGCTTTGCTGACAGAGACTTAAGATATATAATGGATATCTTGGGGCACCGCAGTGCCAGATCTAGAATGGGTAAAAAGACTGTTTTATTTTTTTATAATTTTACAACATACAAGAAGCACCTAAAGAAATGTTCAGCATCCTTAGTCATAAGGGAAATGCAAATCAAAACAACCCTGAGATTTCACCTCACACCAGTGCGATTGGCTAAGATCAAAAACTCAGGTGACAGCAGATGCTGGCGAGGATGTGGAGAAAGAGGAACACTCCTCCATTGTTGGTGGGATTGCAGACTGGTAAAACCACTCTGGAAATCAGTCTGGAGGTTCCTCAGAAAATTGGACATTGAACTGCCTGAGGATCCAGCAATACCTCTCTTGGGCATATACCCAAAAGATGCCCCAACATATAACAAAGACACATGCTCCACTATGTTCATAGCATCCTTATTTATAATAGCCAGAAGCTGGAAAGAACCCAGATGCCCTTCAACAGAGGAATGGATACAGAAAATGTGGTAAATTTACACAATGGAGTGCTACTCAGCTATCAAAAACAGTGACTTCATCAAATTCATAGGCAAATAGATGGAACTAGAAAATGTCATCTTAAGTGAGATAACCCATTCACAAAAGAACACACATAGTATACACTCACTTATAAGTGGATGGATATTACCCCAAAAGCTCAGAATACCCAAGGTACAATTCACAGGCAACAACCAGCTCAAGAAGAAGAAAGATCATGCAAAGATTTTACCAGATCAGTGTACCACAAGCCACTCAGTGTAGCCGGTATGGGAAAGGGAAGAGATTTCTTATTTGTGAAATGGCCCTTCTCTCTATGTTAAATCTCCAGTTGATGGCATTCACATAAGCATATGCTTATAGCACAATCCCCTAGAAATAAAATGTTTCATACTGGAAGAGAAAAAGCATTCACTAATAATGAAAGTTTATAATAAAGTCTATTTGGTTAATCTTGGGATAATATGGAACAATATTTATTATTATTGAAGGTTCTTGACGCCCCTCTCATGGATCTTTGAAAATGCATGTTATTATTTTAGGCCTGAGTTCCTCTACAAGTCTTTTCTAAGCAATTTCAAGAAGGTACTGCTTTTTGTGTAATGAGTGTACTTTGGTTATCAATGACTTAGAGTAAATTTCAATTAATTAATGGTTAATATATCAATTCAAAGGGTTGTTACAAAGACTTAAAATGGAAAAAGTAAAGGACATACTGTAAAACCTAAAGAAAATTACAAAGCAGCCTGTAAGACACCCCCTAATGAAACTCCCCTGCAGAGGAATTATATCAGTTAATCCTCAACCATCCCCATTGTGGTTTTATGACCTACTTACACCCTGTCCTTAGAGCCCCATGACTAACAGGAGGCAGTCTCATGGCTGGCAGGACCGCCAGAGGCTTTGCACTGCCCAGAGAGGTCACCAGAAATAATGTAACCACGATGTGGACCAATGAAGTCAAGGGGCAGAAGAGCCCAACCAATCCTCATATGCCTCAATGTCCCCCTCTCTATTCCTATGGCTCTTGTGGTTTTTGTGCTTAAAAGTAGCATGAATCTTTAGGGCGGGGTTCTTTTCCTTCTGTTCCTGTCTGAAGGCTGAGGAACCCCAGCATGCCGGAAATCGAAATTATTAAACCTCTTGCTGGTTGCATCGAATCTGGTTTTGTTGGTCTTTAAGGACGAGTGGATCTTTGGTAGTGGTCCTTCGGGTCCAACAATACCTGAATCCTTTACAAGTAATAAAACAAACATAAGCTTAGAATTAAAATCCACAATATATGTTCATTATCATGTGCTTTATTATTAGACACAAGCAAACATAGTTGGAAAAGTATGACTCTGTAGTTCCAGGATGGGCATTTTATATATCTGTTTAGACTCTTTCCTGCTTTCAAAGCCTACAACTCTCTATAATCTGTATTTCATATTCTGAGCAGTCTAGCCTATTACTTTCAACTTTATAAACAGTGGTGTTTAATCTTCATTGTCAATTTAATTAGGTAAGGAATAACCTAGGAGACACACCCATGCAAATTTCTGTGAAGCTGTCCTCCAGAGTGGTTTAAATGAGAAGAGAAAAGTCAACCAGCATGTGAGTGCACCTATGCTGTGGGATAGGGTCCCAGATTGAAGGAGAAGGATAAAAGAGGTAAATGAGCTGAACATCATCAATTACCTCATGCTGCTTCCAGTTCACCAGCTGCCCCACTGCTTCAAGCCTTTACCACCACAGCGAGAGCCATCATCACTGCCTATTCTTTCCCAGAAGGAAGGTCTATACCTTCTTACTGTGAGATAATTAATGCATCCTTTTGTCAGGTGTTTTGCTATAGCAACAAGAAAAGTAACTGCTGCAACCACTGATAATGAATAGCAATATTGTTGCTGTGATAAACCTCTTATGCATGGTGTGTGTGCCTTTAAAACTGGCTTGTAGGACAAATGCAGAGAAGTTTTGGAGCCCAGGGATAAAGAAGCCTTAGAATGCTCTAAGCAAAGCTTAATAGGCCTTTTCAATAGGCATAGAAAAGCAGGAGGTGCCAGAGGGGAACAGGTATTCTTAAGAGAATTTCCCCTAAAGAAAATTGGGATAGAGGCCATTTGTCTTGCCTTCTGGAAAGGAATCTGCATGCTTTCTGTATCCCCAAAATTAGAGTGAGGCAAAATTTCAATTAAATGAATTATGTTGAACTTGCAGAGGACCTGTCAAGACAATATAGCCTTCACCCTGTGCTGTGATTGATGCTTAGTGATCTTATCCAGGTTTGTAGTGGGAAAGGACAAGTCAGCCTTACAAAAGCATGATGGACAATTTGCTGAGAAAAAGAAGAGGGTTAAATTTTCAAGCAAGGAAGGTGTGAGGTGATAAAAAGATTAGCACAATTAAGAAGGAACTTCCCTTTGTACAGTGACAATAGGAAGGATGCCCTGAGGTCAATAAGCCACTTACCAGAGGCTCCAACTTATGCAAATGTAAATTCACTCAGAAGTAGAAAGCCTGAACTGAAAATGGTGCTGAAAAAACTCCCCAAGGATAACAGCTCCCTAAGGGACCTCAGGAAGTTGAAAAGCTTTTATTAGGCAAAACACACCATCAATTGGACAAAGGGTCAACCTACAGATTGGGAAAAATCTTCACTAACCCTACGTCCAACAGAGGGCTAAAATCCAAAATATAAAGAACTTGAGAAGTTAACCTCAAAAAAAAAGGCAAATAACCCAATTAAAAATGGGGTACAGAGCTAAACAGAATTCACAACAGAAGAATTTCAAACGGTCAGGAAACATTTAAAAAAATGTTCAAAGTCCTTAGTCATCAGGGAAATAAAAATCAAAACAACCCTGGGATTCCACCTCACACCAGTCAGAATGGCTAAGATCAAAAACTCAGGTGACAAAAAATGCTGGGGAGGATGTAGAGAAAGAGGAACACTCCTCTATTGTTGGTGGGATTGCAAGCTGGTACAACCATTCTGGAAATCAATGTGGAAGTTCCTCAGAAAAATAGAAATATTTTTACCTGAAGGCCCAACCACTCCTGGGTATATAACCAAAAGATGTCCCACCATACTGTGAGGATACATGCTCCACCATCTTCATAGCAGCCTTATTTGTAATAGCCAGAAGCTGGAAACAATCTGATATCTTTCAAGAGAAGAATGGATACAGAAAATGTGGTTCATTTACACAATAAAATACTATTCGGCTATTAAAAAATCATGAATTTTGCAAGCAAATGGGTGGCACTAGAAAATATCCTGAGTGAGGTAACTCAGACCCAAAAAGACATGCATGGTATGTACTCACTGATAAGTGGATATTAGCCAAAAATTACAGAATACCTAAGATAATAACCTATAGACTATAAGAAGTGTAACAAACAGAAATGTCCAAGGGTGGAGGGTTCAATCCCATTTAGAAGGGGGAAGAAAATAATCACAGGAGAGGGGGAGGGACCTGGGTGGGAGCAAAAGAGAGGAACAGGATCAGGTATGGGAGACAAGGGGACAGGAAAGAAGCCAAGAGGGCTAAGAGATTTAATGGAAATAAGCAACCTTGGGGAGTGGGAGGTGGAGGACCCTCTAGAAAGAGACCTGGGAGGTGAGAAACTCTCAGGACTCTTGGAGGTAACCTTAGCCAAAATGCCCAACATTAGAGAAAGAGAGCTCAGAGAGTCCACCTCTAGTAGATAGACAGGGCCTCAAGTGGAGGGACAGTATTAATAGCCCACAGTCAAAATTCCTGACCCAGAACTGTTCCTGTTTAAAAAAACTGCAGGCACAAAAATGGAGAAGAGACTGCAGGAAAAGAGGTCCAGTGACTGGCCCAATTCGGGATCCATCACATGGTTCGGGGGGGGGGGGATGGCACAAATGCCTGACACTACTATTCTATATTGTTCTTACAGATGGGAGCCTGGCATGGCTGTCCTCTGAGAGTTCCTACCAGCAGCTGACTGAAACAGAAGCAGATACTTACACCCAACCATTGGACTGAAGTCAGGAAGCTGAAAGGGAGAGCAATCTCATAGGGAGACCAGCAATCACAACTAACCCAGAACCTAGGGAACTCCCAGAGAATAAACCACCAACCAGGAGCATACAGGGCTGCTCTGAGGCCCCTGGCCCATATGTAGCAGAGGTCTCCCTGGTTTGACTTCAGTGGGAGAAGATGTCCTTAATTCTTCAGAGACTTGAGCCCCAGGAAAGGGGGAGGCCAGGAGGGGATGCACTCTCTCCAAGTTAACGGGGAGGAAGAATGGGAGAGGAACTGTGGGAAGGGGGACTGAAGTGGTGGCAATGACTGGAATGTAAATAAATAATTTAAATTGAAAAATGGGAAAAAAAAGAAAAGAAAATAGCTCCCTAGTAAAGTTCCATTGTCATGGTTTGTAGAGGTTACCACAGATGTAGAGGCTGGAGTACTTTTCAGGATGGCAGCAGACATTAGCAGCATTGTCCACATGGTGATGGTTTCATAAGAGTACAAACTGTCAAGACATACTGGAGGCTCATACCAAGGGTCCCCAGTCATTGGAGCTACTCAGTGTGCGGTGCAGGTTCAGGTTTCCTACATGAAGGCCTTGAGATGCTGGGTAAAGGCAAGAAGTTGAAAGCCAACTTACCAATGGTGACTGCAAGATGTTGGAAATGCCAATACCATGGGATTTCCACAGAGGAAAGCTTCAAGCACACATTGGAGGTGGCTGGACCAGAGGGGCAGGTCCACTTGAACCTGTGACTTGTGTTGTGAGAGGCCAGATGATGCCAGCACAAGCTCCAGATACCAGCACAGAACTTCATGATTTGGTGTTTGCCCTGTTGAGTGTTTTTGTCCAATCATATCTGACTATTTTCTCAGTTTCTTTCTGTAATGGGAATATTTACTCTGTGCCATTATATTCTAAAATCTTGGTGGTGGCTTACAGTTAAGAGATTGCTTTGAAACTTATAAGAGCTTTGAACTTAGAGCAAAGCTAGTGCTGCTTTCTTAGCCAAACCTTTCCTACCACAATGAACTGCACTGTCAAACCGTGAAGCAGAAGAAATCCTTCAGTGTGTTGCTTTTCTCAAGGCTTTTATAGCATTTATAACAAAAGAAACTAATCCAGGAGCTAAGGATGGTACAGATGACTGTATAATTCAGAGATACATTAATCATGTCTCAATTTGTTATTGTTTTAATGTGGGAATTGTTAGTTACAAATTGTGGTTAGCATAAATTTGATCATGATAGGTAAGGTTATTTAGAAGTAAGATAACCTCAAAGAGATAACTTCTTCTCTAAATGTATTTACAAGTTCACAATTCTATTAATTCTAAATAATTCTAGCTCATTATTATTTTAACTGAATAAAGTTTGTACTTGAAATGTATTCAAGTCACCATGACTCTTTTCTATTGGTCTAAATACATTTGTACAAAATAATGTTATGCAGAGATGAATAGAATTAAAAAGTACAATGTAGATAGAAAAATACACACACATACAAATACACACAAAGAGAGAGAAAGAGACAGAGAGACGGGGGGGCAGGCTCATGTGTATGCACTACATGCATAGAAATACATAGGATAAACTTGTTCTAGAGCAGAGCAATCAAGGGCAAAGAGAAACAGTTGCAAATAGAAAGACCATTTGACTGGAATATTTCAGTTAGGCATTTTACTTCTCCTCTACTGAGAGGGGTATATTAGGTGTCTTGGAAGCAGTTCCTTATCCAATATTTGAATTGATGGACTTATTTCCCACCATTCTAATTCATATGATTTTTACTATAAACATTGAATACCATTTGAAATATATAGATTTTGAAAGTAGTGCATACAACTTTATAAAATGTTTACTCTTTCTGTATTTACTTTTTACTTTTCTCTTAATTGCATTATTCATTTTAGACTTTTCAGGTGAAAATATTTCCTTCTTAGGTAATTAGTATTAAGGCCAGAGTCATCCAAGTTGACATCAAAACAGTTCTATAAAATTTATATTTTGCTATAGAGCTGCAATGTGGGAACCGGAGTTGCTGAAACTCTAAATGAATCCACTTTTGACAGAAATACTGACAATTGAATGTCTCCATACTAAGTGAAACCATAAAATTGACTTTTCTTAAGTCAATGTAAGTCACTCAACTATGTATTTATCATTTTCTATGAAGTACGACTCAGCAATATGCTAACTGTGCTAGAAAATAGAGAGGAAACATGGAATGAGTTGTCTTGAATTCCTTTTTATCTGGCTTTTCCTGAATTGCTAGAATCATGGAGAAGGAAAAGTTGAATGGGCATTTATTCCATTGACTTGAACGCATTTGCATTTAATTTAAATGATAGAGGCTGACCTTCTGTTCTTTTTTCAATTACATTACCATTTAACATATTCTTAATATGGCTAAAAATCAAATTACATTTTATGTCTAAGGAACTAGCAATTAACCAGCCAATAAACTGTCTTCTGTTGTTAAACTCAGTTAACTGTTGGCATGCCACTCTGTTCCTTGATTACAGGTCAGTAAATTTTAATAGCTAAACAAAATGAAATAAAACAATGAAACAAAATTTCAAATCCAAATTAGACTTTTAAACTATGACTACATTTTACAAGCTTCACATTTTGTGTCATCAGGCTAAACTGAGTATACTATATTAATATGAACATATAGCTTATAAGTAGTATTTAGAGTTTGAATTGAATGAAAGCATTCTTCAAGGGGTTAATAATCATACTCCTTCAGGTAGTGAGTGTGTAATTGCTAAATATAATACTACACCTGTTTGATAGTCATATACACATTCTGATGATATATTTCCAATTTTATTTTTTATATTGAATTTAAAAAGAGAAATACTGAAAATGTAGATAGTTACCACTAATAATAATACTTCCTTGAACAAATAATTAAGGATAACTTTTTGATTATATGTGGATCATACATAATCCCAAGAATACTGATTACCATGAAACTAAACCTTTCCTTTAGTTGGGTATAAAGAAATAAGGCTTAAATCATCTGGCTGTCGATTACAATGCTGAACTCAAAGACTCCATGATTAAACAAGATCAATAACCCAAGAAATGCCTAATTTTAAAAATAATACATACTGGAACTTTTGAATAAATAAGAACTATCCATCTCCAGTAGTCTAGTTAATAATAGTAATAATAATCATGATAATAGGTATAATAGTAATAATTTAATAGTTTTGTACAAAATGTCAAATTGGTAGAAATTTTAGGTACTAGAAAAGATAAGTGGCAAAGATATTTAGGATATTGAATTTATTCAATACATTGATAGATTTCTAGGTAAAACACTGACTGGAATCGCACAGAAAAATATGTTTTTAAATTGAAAATATTCAAAATTTAGAGTTGTAAAATCAATATTTAACATCGGACTTTCATAATAAAAATTAATTTATATAGTTGTCTGGTAATCATTACATTACTTCACATGTGTATATATATATATATATATATATATATATATATATATATATATATATAAAATGTTTTGACCATATTCATTTCATTAACTTTTCTTACCTTCCCACTCCTATTGATCTTCTTCTTCCCAATACTAGCTCCCTTTCTATTTTCATCTCCTTCTACTTTCTGTTGCTTAACACTTTTCCTAGAGAGCCAATGACTTTATTGGGATTACTTATACAAATATGAATGAAAATTTACTTACAGGAATATAGATAATTCAAAGGTAGCTTCATGCTACAAACAAAGGTAACAACTCACAAAAGCGCCAATCCTAGAGCAATCTCCACAACTTATAGGCAGCTTAACAAGTCAGAGTCTGCTCCAAATACCTCATCTTATCTGTGTTTCCTTATCAGTCCTTTTATCTAGATATTCTTGGGGATGAAGGATACTTGAGCATCAGGAAAGTTTCAGGGACTTCCTGAGATTTATGTGATTGTTTTCAAAATGAGCCTCTCTTTAGAACTTCTAGAGTCTTAGTATTCTCTCCAAGATGGAACTGTTTTAACTTGGAGGAAATTGTAATAAAATACCTTTACATTTTTATGATCCAATGAGTTTCATTCACTTACAATGAGCTTTATTTTATGCCAGGTTCAGCATGGCTGTGGGAGAGATGGTGTGAGTTGGTTCCAGCCCCTGGAGTAGATCCAGCAGGCATTGGGTTTTCTCAAGTGTAGAAGTTGCTGTAGAAGTAAGGCTTGCTTGTAAAATAATGAATATATATATATATATATATATATTACTTTATGTTCCTTCTTCAGGGCATATTCTCACTGACAAGAATATTGGGGAATGTTCTCCTGACAAGGTTAATGACACCATGATAATCAGAAAGAGCACAACAACTCAGGAAGTGAGAATTTGTCTGGCATTCCTCATCAAGATGAAATGCTGTGACCTTCAGAACAGCCCTCAAGGCTGTAGGAAAGAACTCTGAAAACATGATTTCAAGACTATGTAAATCAATATAAGAACTTATCTTTACTGGACTTTTCAACTATGCAAAATATAAGCATGCAATATGAATTGTATGAAGGACTTCAGGCATGGTTGTCTCCTTCAATTCCAGGAGACAAAGACAAGCAGATTTCTGAGGTAAAGCCTAGCCTGGGACAGAGCAAGTTCTAGGTAAAGAAAAGCTTAGGTCCAGGCCCTGGAAAAACAGAAGCAGCTGCATTAATAAGCCAGTTTTGTTAGAAAGATATTAAGGAAGAAGACAAAGAGACTTAAGGAGTGGCATTCTCAGGGCAAGATCACATCCAGCTAAGCTTATTGTTTGTGTTTTCAGTTGCATAAGAAATAGTCTAGATTTTTTATCTAGAATGAACTACAATTCAGAAGTGGAGTGCACACTTGTGATTCAGATCTTGAGGCTGGAAGACATACGGTTTTGATCCAGATCATGAGGAATAGTGGCCATGAAAAGCTTAGCTCCAGAGATGGTGGTACACACCTTCAATCCCACGAGACAAAAGAAAGCTGATTTTTTAATTCAAGGCTAGCTTGGGACAGAGAAAGTTCTACCTGAAGAAAAGATTAAGTTCAGGCATGGCAGCATATGCATTTAATCTCAGCATTCAGGAGACAGAGCCATGCAAATCTGAGTTCAAGGTCTGTCTATAGAGCAAATTCTAGGATAGCCAAGTACAGGCAATGATGGAGTTGAAAAAGAGAAAGAAACAGAAAGCTAGTGATAATGTCATGCAACAATAGGGTCATGTTCCAACCCCAGCAAGCAGCAGAACTTGACAGCTTCAGCCATGTGGCTCTGTCTTCAGAGTCAAGGTAAGGACATAAAATGCTGATTTATGGGATAATCAAAAGGGAACTTCTGGTAAATGATTGAATTGATATGTAATTCCTAAGGAAGTAGCTTATGCAAAATAAAATACCGGCTTTGGTCTGCAAGAGAGAGCTATCTCCAGCAGAGAGCTATCTCAAGCAGACAGCTATCTCCAACAGAACACAGATGTCAGCTTGCACCCATCATGGACTTTAAGTCATTTCTTCTGCCATTCCCAAGCCTCTCTTCCTCGGGATCCTCTCTCAATCTGAGCCAGGTCTTCAGCAATATTATAGTAGCATAAATGAGGTGTTGTGTGCAGGAACAGGGACATGACATTAGTGGCCATTCCACTAATGGAAAAACTGCCCCTCCTTTTAAGTCCTCAGAGAGTGAAAAGGCCTTCTCTCTCCTCTAGGACATGATGTTGAAAGCCCCATCTAATGCTGTTACTTATAACTGTTATTTCTTGGGTACAAATGGCAATGTTATGTCTGGATGTTAGTTTTTTCCAAGTCGCTCTATACTAGTTATTTTACTGTTGATAAAATACCATGACTTACACAGTATCAAGTATCAGGCATAGTGGCAGGACAGGAAACTGAAAGCCTTTATCTTGAAATGCAAGCATCAGAGAACGCAAATTGGAAGTAGGGTGAGGCTACATACCCTCAAAGCCAGCTGCCACTGATGTACTTTTTTCTAAGAAGGCTACACTTTCTTATAACTACCTTGCAAAGTGACATCAACTGGGGACCAAATGTTCAAATGTTTGAGCCTATAGAGGACATTTTTCATTCAAACCATTACATTGCCCTTATGATTCTTATATTTTTTTCCTGCAGCACTTTCTTTTATTTTTCTTTTTACAATGACATGTTCTGGGCCCTAATGTTCTCAAGGAACAGTAGAAAACCAAAGTTTGTTATTTCTTAAAGAATTAACTAGCAAAAAGCCTTACATAAATTAAAAGGATGAATACATGTATAGGTGTTAAAGCAAACATTCCTAACTCAGGGCAGGTAATAAACCATGATAGACAAGAGAAAAAGAAAAGTCACAGAACAGAAACTGGGTCCTAAGGCTCAAACCTTCCCACCCTGTTAGACAGGAAGACCCAAGTGGTAACTTGCGTGCTCTCCAAAGAAACCAAGTGACCAAGCCATATGGACTAAGGACTCATTCAAGTTATGCAAAGGGTATTAAATATATATCTAGGGAACAGTTAACCTGAATATAAAATAAAAAATCAGCAGTAAGTTCTATGATTCAGTGATGATATCAGATACAAACTTCAAGGACAAATTTCTTTTCAAAGATTTATTCCAGTTTCATGAGGCTAGCATGGGGTGTGTACATTTACCAATACCAAGCCAATACTTCAGAATCAGCTCATGCACCAGATCCCTGGCACCTGCTCAGTTCATCTAGAAGTATTTGTGGTGGATGATGGAGGGGCCTGACTCCTCATATTCCTGCATGCTGATCCACATATGCTGGAAGGTGAACAGTGAGGCCAGGATGGAGCCACCAATCCAAACCAAGTAGTTGCCTTCTTCGGGAGCAATGATCTTAATCCTTATTCTTCTGGGCACTAGAGTTGTAATCTCCTTCTGCAACCCATCAGCAATGCTTTGATACGTGGTGGTACCACCAGACAGCACTTTATTGACATAAAGATCCTTGAAAGTGTCCACATCATGCTTCATGATAGAGTTAAAGGTAGTTTCATGGATTCCACAGGACTCCCTGCCCAGGAAAGAAGGTTGAAAGAGTGCCTCTGGACAGTGGAACTACTCATTGCTGTTGGTGGCCTGCCCCTTGTGTTAGGGCACCAACAATGGGAGGAAAGATGGTTCTGTGGGCATGGTCAGCAGCAAAGCCAGCTTTTGCACATGTCAGAGCCATTGTTACTGACAAATGCCATGATTTCTTCTTCCATTTTGTTCGATGCATGACTGGGTGAGAGAGCAACTAAAAGACATACAGGATAAGGCAGCAGAGGATGAAACCCAGCTCCTATGTCCTTTATGTTCTTTATATCCCATCTTCTACAATGCTTCCTAAACTTTGGATTAGATCATATAGATGTCCCATTTGTAGCAGGGGATTCAGCCATCACTTATTCCCAGCGCTTTGATTAGTTATGAACCTCTTCAGTAATCCACTGCAAAAGGTAGTTTTTCTGACCAAAGCTGACAGCATCATTAATCTATGGACATAAAAACAATTGTTTAGTAGTCAATATGATGAACACCTCATAACCATTTACCAAAAAAAATTTAAAAATTTAAAAGTGGCTTCTATACTAGGGTCTATTACCTTCTCAGTCATGGACTTTTGACCAGGCTTACAGTACCAGGTGTAGAGTGGACCCCAGACTCAATCTGAATGTAATTGTACACCTCCTTAACTGTGAAGCTCCAGTAGGCACATCTTGTATGACTGGTCATTATTGTTGCACACAGGCTCTGATGCATTCCTCCAGCAGTGTAATTAGGGCTGTTCAGTAGGTAGGAAACTTCTAGTCCAGTTAGAGATAAATTTTTCCATGTCCTGTCACCAGACCATTTGTTGTCTTCAGAGATAAGGTCTTGCTTGCTATCTAGTTCTGGTGGGCAACCAACAGCAGTGACAATGTCTGTATTGTTTGGGGGACCACAGGGAACCCCATTATCTTCAGTTCTTAAGAAAATATGGAGCCCTTGGCACTGGTATTTTCATTTAATAACCCGAGAGTTCTGAGAGCAGTTTATTCTCCAAATTTTATTTCTAAATTTTTTCCTTCAGTTTCAGGTCATTACAGAGATAGAGAGTAAGATTTGCAGAACATTTTATTATTTTCAAATATATTCTAGGTCATATTTAATTGGAAAAGAACTACTTTTAATATTCTTTATAAATATAGGTTAATAAAGAAAAGCCATGTTTATATTTATTAATGAAACTTTTCAGCTCTTACAAAGAAGCACTTATTTGTGAAAAGGTATATATTGAAAATACAGGCACACACAAAATAAATTGTTACTTAGACTGCCAGTCAACAAAGTAGTGAAATGTAGCTGAATAAAATGTTCACAATAATATTTCTTAACCACATTCAAAGAAAAAAGCAGTGTAGGTTCATCTATGACTCATTAATCTTTTGAGGAAATACAAGAGTAAAAGATAAATCAAAGCCCATGCCAAGTCAGAAAATCTCAGAAATTTTAACCCTAAAATGACATAAAACACAAAAGAGACATTTCCAAATGCCTCCAATACACATTTTATTAATTAATTTATGAATTAATCTGCTATGTGTTGCTGAAGACAGAATTGAGGCATGGGAACCATTATCCATGTCATGGAGTGAGCACTACCAAGTCATGACTTCAAAGTTAGTGTTAGCTCCTCCAAGACTTCCTAAACGGCACAGCCCGGGAGCTAAAGGTAGGAGGCGGTGGATTGCAGGTCTGTGAAGACACTCTGTTTTCAGCACTAGTTCTGGAGCAAATGTTAATGTCTTCTGTAAAAGTAGGGAGACAAGAAGGTTAAAATGATATTTTCAACAGCTGAAATGTTTTCTAAAGCTTGAAGTGCATGTGATCGAGACAATAAGGGGCCAAAATCAACCCTGGCAAACTCTTTCTGTGTTGCAATAATATCCTGTAATGTGAAGTAAATAAAACAGAAAATAGAAAGACCTTGATCATCCTTGGCCTGCTGTCTGAAATGAGTTCATTACTTGTTATCGTTTTCTCAAATTAAATCACATACCCAACTTTCTCAGGATAAAGATTATTCCATATTTACCACATTTTCCCAGAGATTTCACAGCACAAGGCAAGTAGTTTTGTGCCATTTTCCCATTAGAAGAAAATTATGAACTTTGAACATCACTCTCCATTTGTATTCTTTTAAAGTTAACCTTAACCTTGTACATGTTATTTTGTTTCGTGTCCTTGTGCCTGGTTTTAATCTTAAATAAAGGGACGAGAAATGCTACTTTTTTTTCTCCAAAGGGAAAAATATCTGAGAAGCCACGTCAACATACCCAAATCCCACAAAGGTTTTATTCCACTTCAATAACATCTCCTACTTGTTAGGAGCTTTGATTTGAGCTAGCAAGGTTATCAGATTGTGTGTCTATTGTCCTGTTATGACTTCCTTGGCTGGGATCCTGCAGCAAACACTACGGATGGGATGTTTTGTTCAGGCAGCCGCCACAAGAGGTAGTTGAAGGAGGGTCTGTGGAGAGGACAGGGTCACCAAGCTGTCAAGGCCTTCCCAGTGGAGGAGTTGTTGCAAGTGCTGCCTACAATCGTTCTAATCAGTGCTTCAATGTGCTGACCTTAGAGTCAAATCCTGCCAGTGTCCCAGAAACAGGGACCAAGACTCTATGCTTTGTCTTCCGAAGTGAATTCTGAGGGTAGTCACCAGAAGAAATAAAAGAAAAGAGGGTGAATAGGAAGTGACAAGGGAAACCATCGAATTATGCATCAAGGTGAAGGAGCTCAGGACATAGTTCAGCATAGAGCTATTTTGGCCTCAGACTAAGATTTAATTTCAGTGCAATATGATTATCTTTATTTTGAAATGTTGACGGGTGCTGAGAGAGAACTGACTATTTTGAGATAGAATCACCTGTTCTGAGTAAAAGAGGAGATTCCTAAAACAACTGTGATTTTTATAGTATCAAATAATTCTATTTCTTTCCACCTTCCCTCCTTTCCACCTTCCTTTTCTTCTTTACTTTTGTGTTTTTAAATTTTAAAATACTTATTATTTTTGTGATTGTATGATTGTGTGTGTACGTGTGTGTGTGTGTGTGTGTGTGTGTGTGTGTGTGTGTGTGTGTGTGTGTGTATGTGAGTGTGTGTGTGTAGTTCAGAGGACATTTTGCAAGACAAGTCTTTCCTTCCACTCTGGGTTCCAATGGAACTCAAACTTAAAGTGAAACTTATGCTCCCTGACAAGTATTTTCATACTTGAACTGTGTAACTTGCCTCCTTCTGGTTTTCTTGTTTGTTTTGTTAAGGTCTAGTCTCATGTTACTCAGAATAGCCTCACATTTGCTATGTGAGGATCAAGATAATTCTTGATCCTCCTGCCACTATCTCATAAGAAGTGCTTTTACCACCAAACCCCACTTTAAATTTGTTTTCTCTATCAAGTTAGCTAAACACAACTTGTTAGCATGATATGCTTTGCACGGGTCACATTTTGCTAGAATTTCTCTGTGAACTTATTTTCAAGCAGTTGCCACCTAACGGTGTTTTCTAAACTCATATCTAACTTGTTCAAATGCTTTGCCCAGATCATGGTTACCACACTACTGACTAAATGAGACAATTATGTAACCTCTGACTTGAGAATTCCAATATAACTGATAATATATAATAAAAGCCATAATTAGGCCTGGTTTCTCTAAAATTATCCATCTAGTTTCATCCCTCATGAGGCTAACTGATGAAATTTCTGATTCATGGAAATAGGGAACAGCTCAGCTTCATAAAAAAATTGAGACAATAAAAGGTAACCCACTACCTGCCTTAGCAAACATCACTACTTGCTAACAAGGATGTGGGAATATATTAGAGCCATTGTCTTCTCTTATTTTCCTTAAAAGCCAATTATTGGGATGAAGAAAGAGAGTGGTTTTGGAGGGAGAAGAGAAAGAACATCGTATATTGATGTAAATTCTTCTTTTTGAAAGCTGCAACATGAAGCAAAAGAATATGCATGACATTTAGCCTAGTTTTATAACCCAAATAATTTTTCATTGCACAAAAATAATATATGAATAATCAGAAGTGAAGGCTGAAGAGATGGCTCAATGATTAAAAACACTGGCTAGTCTTCCAGAGTCCAGTTCCCAGCATGAAATGGAAGCTGACAAGTTCAGTGACTGAGTATCTGACACCATTTTCTGGTTCCTGTGGCTATGGTATGAGCATGTGCACAGACATGCATGCAGTCAAAGCACACACACACACACACACACACACACACACACACACACACACATCAAATAAAAATAAGTGTTTTTAAAGTGAATAGTGATTTCTGGGAGGATTGCTGTATATAAATGGTTTACATTGTAAGAAACAAGTAAACATAATGCAGCTGAAACTCTTCTGAGATGTTATAAGACTGAATTTTAAAAAAAAAAACTTTTAAACATTAACCCCAGATATCTTTGAGAACTAAATCTATAAGAAACATCTTTGAGAAAAATATGATCTATATTTTATTCTTTTTTCATTTGAACACATCCTGTTTTTGTTGCAACTGTCTAAGAAAATTTGCACCCTTGTAACATACTTAGGAGTGACAGGAGCATTTAGCCTAAATCCAAATTACAAGCTTTTATTTAGTAGAAACATCAAGCCCTGCTGGACAGCTGAATGTTGCAGAGTTCCTTTGTAGCCTTAGGTAGTAAAAGAGGATCTTTAGAAGTACTGAACATGTCACCAGGCACCTGAGAGATGTCTCTTTTATTCAAACCTAGGGTCAACTTCAGTCATTGTGGAGGAATTTAAAGCCTTCTCTTCTTTTCACAGAATTGACCATGGGGAGCACGAAGAGGCAAAGAATTCCAAATAGCAAGAACTAACTTTATATAGTATGATTACAGCCTTTAAAATATAAAGGGCAGTAGGGCAAATTCCAGTTACTTTAATGACAAAGATTTGCAATTAGCCCCAGCAAGTCTATTTTTTTTAGGTACCTCCATCAACTAGAAACTCCTATCGATGAGTTCTTCCACTCAGACCATTGGAAATTGACAGTGATACCAGTGAGCCTAAGGTTCTGAAACATGATGAAAGCCTTTTCAAATCTGTCCCCCGACCCAAAGAAAACTGGAATCACTTCAGAGTCATTTGAACGTTGAACCCATTTCATAACACGTGAATGCTTTAAAAAGGAAAGATTTGACAATGTAGCACAAAATATAAATACTTCAGTTAAACAATTCCATGAGCAGTTAGAGTATTTTGTAAATATATTCAGACTATAGCATAGATATACTGTGCATCTACAAAGAAAGTGCTTCAGGTCATTCACAAACCACATAAAATAAGGAAAAGAATGAGAGTTTTCAGGACAGAAAGATGTGTGCAGAGTTAACTGCAAAAAATGATTCTTTTACACAAGTGTATTGAAATATACATAGACCTGTGGTACAGAGTACCATAAGTGAATTATCTAGAACTTTTTCAAATACCACTAATAAACATACCCAGTGCTGGTCATTCTGCAGTACCTCACAAAGACACAACTGCAACCACTCCAGTGCTTTGATTTTACCCTGACAACACATTTATTTGTAGGAAATTGTTTCAGTTACTTTGCTTGTTGCTGTGATCAATGACATGACAGAAGCAATTAAGGGAGCAGTGATTTATTTTGGCTCATGGTTTCAAGGGTAGAGTCTAGCATGACTAAGAATGGCTCCATGTGTTCCAATAGGTATGTGTTAGGTATGGTTTATTCACAATTTTTCTGGATCAAGAAGGAGAAAGCTTGGGTTAGAAGTGAAGTTGGGTTACAATAGTCAAAGACCTCTCCCAAGAGTCTCACTTTCACCAGCTATGCCTCCTTCTCCAAAGATTTGGCATCCTTCTAAATCAACCCTATCAGCTGGTGACCCAAACATGTAAATATGTGAACCTGTTGGTGTCCTTTCACGTTCAAACCATAGCCCTTAGTTATGTGATATGATTAGAGTGTTTCTATATTTTAGTCAGTAACTGACAGTCAGGTGTTTTAGCAAGAAGATATTGGAGGTCAATAACATTTAGTTTATTTCCAAATATTATTTTTATTAGTTGTTGATGCAGGTAGTCTCACTACCTGTGAACAATTAAACCATCTTAAAGCTGTAAACTCTAAAACAGCCTCCCCAGTTGGAAAGTTTACCTCAGTCACTAGTTGTACTTTTTGTTTCCTTTCTGGAATATTACTTTGAGTATTCAAGAATCATTGTTAAAACAAGTGTGTATATATACTTCATTTCTACTACTCTGCACACATGCATATATATACACCATATCATATCACATCATATACTTAGTTGTACTTCTATGGATTGCTCATATAGATCAGCCTCCCAGATGCAGGAAACTTTGTCAGAAGGGGTGGGGGTAGAAAGAATATTAAGTGCCGGCAGATGAGAAGTAGAGCAATGTGATGCTGACTTCTGAACGTGCCATGGCTGTTGCACCCCTCAACTCACAGCGTATGTGGTTACCTGTACAAGATTTGCACTAGATCCAGTAAGTCAAAATTTCAGCAGGAATGTGGGAGTGGACCTCCTCAGCCTCACCCATATATAAGGAGCTATTATTGATGGCTATTGGGGTTGGGAAATTTACTTCCCTGTTGGGGCATAGACCTTGGTAGGTTACTTATAACCTAGTGAATGTCCATATAACCATGCGCATATGGGCAGCACTAATTGAACTTGGGTCTTTATTAAGAAGAAACAGAAAGAGTAAAAAGAAGATATAAAGTTGCCATGGTGGGACTGAGATGGAGAACACTGTGGAGGGAGAGGAGAGAGATAGTAGTACGTGGATATTATCAATGTACATGGCATAGTAACATGAAACTTCCAAAGACTATGGAGTATTAGAAGCAGACATTATTATTCAATGAGTTGTAGTTATTAGCACTGTGAAATCTAAGTGTTTCATTAATTATGAGATTTAGGGAATTAAACCAAATATTTTACTTATGGACCATAAGCATGTTATTTGCTATATGTGTGTTTCTGTGTTCAAAAAGTTGGGAGTATAAAAATCCTACCATCAATGATGTGGTTTTGTTCCATTCACTGTATTTTTCAAGTTTCATTGGTCTGTATCAAAAGATACTTGTCTTAGGGATTAGGTGATGGCTATTAAATAATGACACTCCCTCATACTCATGTTTTATTATACAAATAGTAGATAGTAAATATTTACAGGTATTATCATCTGTGTTTTATTAGGCACGACTCTAAGGGTTTGGCAAACTATTCATATGTTAAAATAAAAAGTACTGCAACGATGATGACAATATTTCTTAGGCCTTTCAACGGAAAGAAACTATGTGTACACAATGGGCAATGCTAAAATCTGAGCCTCATGGATGGTTCTTAAAAGCAGTTTGAGCAAGCTGTAGGGAGAAGAACAGAAAGCAATAGCTTCTGCTTCACTCTATTCCTGCCTTTGGACGTCTGGATTTTAATCAAAACAAAAATTTCCTATGAGCTCAGCAATTATAGACTTCCCATATCTAATCTGTGTCTGTGTCTAAGAGACTTATAAAAGGTCAGGTATCCTCAAACTCTCTAAAGAGATACTTGGCTTTTATTATGTAATAGCACTTTTCACTTTTTGCTATCTAAATAATTCTTTTCTCTTTGAAATTTAATTTTCTTTGTCATGGCCATTAGATATTACCGTGACTATTTGATACACGACTTCAAAAGTAAATTTCTCTTTTAAAGATTTCTCTCTCACACACAAGGAGGTTTAGCACACTGGCCCTTTAAGTATATATGTATTCACAGGAAACACCATTGCTCACAATCCACCATTATGGTAACCATGGAAACATAAGAAGTTTTAGGCTTGTTAGTTTATCTTAACACTTGACAGCCACTAACAGTTGAGCTTCTTACAGGAGTCAAAGAGACAAGTGTTTTATATTTTTCCATGTAGTTTCATTAATCATGTTCACTTTCATAGGGCATAGAAGACCAGACAAAGCCTTTGGTATATAATTAGGTAAGTAAATGTAAATTCTGCTGAATATCCTATGTGCTAGATAGCCCAGGATGTAAGGTCTCAAGGTTCTGCAGTGTCAAATGTATCTGTGAAACTTCCTGATGCTGAGTATATACATTAGCTCTTCTGTGTTGTTTTGCTGTCTATAAAATGAGGATGATACTATGACTATCATTGGATGGGCAACAGTATCAGATGTGCTAACACCCCTGAAATGTTTAAATGAGACTCCAGTGAAGTAAAGCACAGGGGACGAATGGAAAGGTTTGTGAGAGCTGGGCATTGGCAAGATGTTCTGAGCTAAACTATGTGCCTAATGGAACTTCTTTTCCTGAAGGTGGTGCTTCCTGTCTTCTCACGACTCCCTCTATTGTCAACATTTCCTGTAACTAGGAAGATCACTTATAATCTTTTGGATTTCCAAATGGATTTCCTCACCTGCAATATACAAAGGTAAAAACTTCAAATAATGTAATAAGGAGGCTTTCAAATTGGGTCTTTGTGGTACACATGTATCTACTTAATAATTTTCAGACATGGGCAGCAGCAAATCCTGAAAGGTTATCTCTCTTACTGGGCACAAAAAACATCCCTATCCTGTTTCCAATTTTTCTTCACACCACACTGTTCCTGCAGTCCATTGCTCCAGATCTGCCTTGGCAAGCAGGAGCTCATGGACAGAGGTGTTACTAAGCCCTCATAATATGCAAAGCCATCTTGCTGATGTGACCAAGCAGTGCAGCTATTCTCTTCTTCCAGTTAGAGAGCACATTAGCAAAACCACCGTGGAAGACTGGGTAGCTGGTAAGTTTCCTGGAAAGTGAATACGGTTCCCTCCAACCTTCAGAAGGGGAATTGGCAATGACATTCATTATCCACATTCTTGGTGACTAAAAGAATCCTTCTTCTTTTCTGCTAAATAACAGGGCATGAGATTTTCATGAACATTAACACTATAACCAAAGACTTGAACTAAGAAAATGTCCAAAGAAGTTGTCTCATAGGGTCAATATGGAGTATAGGGCTTGTGTCAAAGATATCCTCAGGATATTTTGTTTCACTGAAAGGAAGTCAATTATATAGATATAAAATGTTGAGTAAGATATGGGTACTAATAGGATATTTCTGTGATGCCACCTATTTTACACATAGATTTTGGATATGGGGTACTAATAAAATAATTCAGGGTCTCACACATGTTAGGCAATCACTGTACCACTGCAATATTCCCAGCCTGGTTACCTATAGATTTTGCAGGTCATTTACACTGTGGCTTTATTTTTAAAACATGTATAGCTTTCTTCAGAAATGTACACATTTCAGAAACATGTACAAAGAAAGGTGACAGTGAATGCTACTCTGTTGATCTACTTAGGGTTCCCTTTATGGATCTTATACTCACATCTCTCTTAGCACATATATAAACATACTTACATACACCAAGGATATTATTATTTTGACATAAATGGGTTTCTTTTTAGCAGGTTCCATTGAAGAGTTCAATTTGTAATATTTATGAAATGTTCTGCTATAATTCTTTAGAAATGACAATTCGAGTATTGCTCTGCTTATTGCTTTCTTTTAAGTTATTAATAATGTTGATATATTGAAAAGGTGAAATACATATCATCTTACATATCATAGTGCTGTCTCTATTAATTCCAAGCATCAAAATACCTAATCCACAAATATAAACACTTCAGAATTTGACATGTATTACATAATTTCAGTAATTATGTCTGCCACACTAGTGAATTTCTAAGCTTCTTATATTCTTACCTACAGTGTGTAGAACCCTAATACATATATGCATAGACCATGCAGGGACAAAGTATAGGCACTTAGTGCTCTATAAACCGTAACTCTTTCTGTTTCCCCCTCCTTTGTGTTCCTTGCTTGACGCTATATTTCTTACATACCATCTTCAGGTTTGCTGTGGCAAAGGAATGTATCTTCAAACTGAGTGGACTCGTTTGCAGCCTAATAGCTTTGGTGTTTGAAATAATCCTAGCAAGCAGCCGATGCTGGCGCCTGTGGGAATTTGACAGTAAGAGCGTGCAGTTCGTGTTTTTTGGACTCTGGGAAGCTTATTACCCTCAATCGTTTAACATCTCTGGGTCTATGATCCGGATTCTGGTGCACAGCCCTATCAACTCAACATGGACCATCTCACCGGAATTCCACTATGCACAGACACTGATAATATGGGCCGTTTTGTTGAAACCTGCAGTCCTAATTTTCAGTGCAATGGCTATTAAGATCGGCTGCATGAAAGACTCATTTGTTAAGACACAGATATTTTTGTACAAGACCTCTGCCTTGATTTTGTGTATTAGCAGCCTTTGCACATTTGTTTCTGTGAGCTGGAACCATATTGTAGATCTTTATGGTCAAACCACACTTGATTTTCCACCCAGCTTTCCTGTTAAGAAAGATGCTCTTATAAAGAAACACTATACTGCTGCATTCCCAATAGGTGTCCTAACAGCTACCATGTCACTCTTCGGTGTGATTATGTTCCTTTTTGAGATGAGCTCTTTGAAACCACAGAGTGAAGTGGAGGTCCAGTGTGTTTCTAGACCAATCAATCAAAAGGCATGAGGCAAGCCAGAAGACTGCTTAAAGAATTTGTCCGTATGCACATATTACTAATGCAGTCATCAATATGTTCCAAATAAAACATCAACTTGATTTCTGTGTGTGTGTGTGTGTGTGTGTGTGTGTGTGTGTGTGTGTGTTTGTCTCATGCTTGTATCCCTCTCTATTTGTCTGAGGCATTCCTTTCTTTAAACGTTTTCACATCTGAAATCTGTCAGTCACGATCATATGTTCAGATACTGCCAACAATCTATGGCAGGCAAAAGGACTGGTGAAATGCAAACAGCATGAATCAAAAGGACTGACACTAGGGGGAGGGGTTTGTGGTTAAACTGAGAAATGACACAAGAATCTAATCATCTTTATAGGTTGGAGACATTTAATCGTGGTATGTTGTGAGTACAAAGCAGAACTTCTTACCCCTGCCATTGCTAAACATTTTATGTGGTTTCTTTAGGTAGGAAGACCAATCTGCACATTAAAGATGCTGAGTGCCTAAAGCCTCTACTCATTAGCATCTAGTGGCCAGCTTCTTTTTCCCTGTTCGTAGATATCTCAAAGATCCAGGCATTTTCATAGTGCTCTAGATGTGCCAAACTGATCACTATAGGGAACCATATAGCTGCATATGACATGATCCAGGTGGGTAGATGATCCTTGATGGATAGAGGATTGTGAAAAGAAGTGTATAGGGCAGTAACACTGCTCTAATTCCTCTGAGTCCCATATGGGAATCAAGTGAAAATACCTTCCACTGAAAGAATGCAATATCTTCTCTAGTAAAATTGGAGATATGGGCTATAGAGCTCAGAGCTGGAATTCAGAAGTCTGTATTTCTCAGGAGAGTTTCCTGAATCATGTGTCCCATCTGGGAGTAACTGAAAAGCAATGTTTCTCTGGTGGGTAGTTCAGCCCCCAAGGGAAGTGATTGGATAGTGTTCCATTAAACAGCTGCAATTCACTTTGGTCCTCTTCCCTTAGTTCCACATTTCAGAATCATGTATGAGATAAGACCTTGAGAGAAGAAGAGGATGAAACACTAGTTAGCATACCTAAGAAGAAAGAGGAGCTATCCATCCATAGAAAGTAACTTAGGTATCCAAGAGGACCAGAGAAGCACTGGTACAGGCTGTTGTTGTTGCTTATAGTGGAGTCACAACAATAAACAGTATCCTAGCTTTTCTCATCCACTTCCTGGCTTAAAGACCCTCATGGTCAGGTCCAGTCTTCTGGCCATGTCCAATCTTCTCTTTTCTCTTTCTGCTTTGAACTCTTCCAGATACATCTGATTGTTCTCACATATCTACTTTCTCAGTACATAACAAACTCAGAACTAACTAAAGAAGTCCAGTTGCCCAGATCTCACCTATGGGCTTAGGAGTGAGAGCACTCCTGGAAGACTAGCTCTCTCTGGGAAGGTTTTGTGTCCGAAGGGCTATGGGACAGTCGCCTTAGCTCTGGGTGCAGACAGAGACCAGTGCCCAGATCTCATTATAATAAGAATACAAACAATATGAAAGCTCAAGCCATATCATCTCTTCAAAATCCTACATATCCAAATCCCGTAGAAATGCTTGTTATTAAGAATTTCTCAGATAATTGCAGACTGGTACAACCATTCTGGAAATCAGTCTGGAGGTTCCTCAGAAAATTGGATATTGAAGTATCTGAGGACCCAGCTATACCTCCCTTGGACATATACCTAAAAGATGCCCCAACATATAACAATGACACGTGCTCCACTATATTCATAGCAGCCTTATTTATAATAGCCAGAAGCTGGAAAGAACCCAGATGCCCTTCAACAGAGGCATGGATACAGAAAATGTGGTACATCTACACAAAGGAATATTACTCAGCTATCAAAAACAATGACTTTATGAAATTCATAGGCAAATGGATGGAACTGGAAAATATCATCCTGAGTGAGGTAACCCAATCACAGAAAAACACACATGATAAACACTCATTGATAAGTGGCTATTAGCCCAAATGCTTGAATTGCCCTAGATGCACAGGACACATGAAACTCAAGACAGATGATCAAATTGTGAATGCTTCACTCCTTCTTTAAAAGGGGAACAAGAATACCTTGGCAGGGAACAGGGAGGCAAAGTTTAAAACAGAGGCAGAAGGAACACCCATTCAGAGCCTGCCCCACATGTGCCCATACATAAACAGCCAACAAACTAGATAAGATGGATGAAGCAAAGAAGTGCAGGCCGACAGGAACCAGATGTAGATCTCTCCTGAGAGACACAGGCAGAATACAGCAAATACATAGGCGAATGCCAGCAGCAAACCACTGAACTGAGAACAGGACCCCCGTTGAAGGAATCAGAGAAAGAACTGGAAGAGCTTGATGGGGCTCGAGACCCCATATGAACAACAATGCCAACCAACCAGAGCTTCCAGTGACTAAGCCACTACCCAAAGACTATACATGGACTGACCCTGGGCTCCAACTGCCTAGGTAGTAATGAATAGCCTAGTAAGAGCACCAGTGGAAGGGGAAGCCCTTGGTCCTGTCAAGACTGAACCCCCAGTGAACGTGATTTTTGGGGGGAGGGCGGCAATGGGGGGAGGATGGGGAGGGGAACAACCATAGAGAAGGGGAGGGGTAGGGGCTACGGGGATGTTGGCCCAGAAACCGGGAAAGGGAATAACGATCAAAATGTAAATAAGAAATACCCAAGTTAATAAAGATGAAAAAAAAAAGAATTAACCAGATAAATTCCAGGACATAAAAGTTAAAACGCACAATCATAAAACTTCTCAAAAAAATTTAAGAGGTATAAGCAAGATATGAAAAACATCTCACAGAAATTTAGGATAGCTTAAGAATAAACATTTGGGCACTGAAGCTCCCGGAAGGGGCGGGACAGGTCTTCCTGGTTGCTGCCGCTGCAGAGAGCCCCTGGGCAGCACCCCACGAACAAACCTGAGCCTCGGGACTACAGGTAAGACCAAATTTTCTGCTGCAAGAAAGCTGCCTGGTGAGCTTGGGACACACGGAAGCAGAATTTCTCTAGGACCCAGCACGTTCTGTGTTTCCCGGAAGTCCCCCACCTGCGGATCCCGGCCCGCAGCAGCTTTCTGCTCCCAGACCCGGTGAGAGAGAAACCCAACCGCCTGGTCAGGTGGGCACTCCTGAGGCTGCAGAGCGGGAGAGACCACCAACACTGCTCACCCCTGCCCACATCCCTGGCCCAAGAGGAAACTGTATAAGGCCTCTGGGCTCCCGTGGGGGAGGGCCCAGGAGCGGCAGGACCCCGCCGGACCCTGAAGGAAACAGACCAGATAAACAGTTCTCTGCACCCAAATCCCGTGGGAGGGAGAGCTAACCCTTCAGAGAGGCGGACAAGCCTGGGAAACCAGAAGAGACTGCTCCCTGCACACACATCTCAGACGCCAGAGGAAAAAGCCAAAGACCATCTGGAACCCTGGTGCACTGAAGCTCCCGGAAGGGGCGGCACAGGTCTTCCTGGTTGCTGCCGCTGCAGAGAGCCCGTGGGCAGCACCCCACGAGCGAACTTGAGCCTCGGGACCACAGGTAAGACCAACTTTTCTGCTGCAAGAAAGCTGCCTGGTGAACTCAAGACACAGGCCCACAGGAACAGCTGAAGACCTGTAGAGAGGAAAAACCACACGCCCGAAAGCAGAACACTCTGTCCCCATAACTGACTGAAAGAGAGGAAAACAGGTCTACAGCACTCCTGACACACAGGCTTATAGGACAGTCTAGCCACTGTCAGAAACAGCAGAACAAAGTAACACTAGAGATAATCTGATGGCGAGAGGCAAGCGCAGGAACCCAAGCAACAGAAACCAAGACTACATGCCATCATCGGAGCCCAATTCTCCCACCAAAACAAACATGGAATATCCAAACACACCAGAAAAGCAAGATCTAGTTTCAAAATCATATTTGATCATGATGCTGGAGGACTTCAAGAAAGACATGAACACACTTAGGGAAGCACAGGAAAACATTAATAAACAAGTAAAAGCCTACAGAGAGGAATCGCAAAAATCCCTGAAAGAATTCCAGGAAAACACAATCAAACAGTTGAAGGAATTAAAAATGGAAATAGAAGCAATCAAGAAAGAACACATGGAAACAACCCTGGATATAGAAAACCAAAAGAAGAGACAAGGAGCTGTAGATACAAGCTTCACCAACAGAATACAAGAGATGGAAGAGAGAATCTCAGGAGCAGAAGATTCCATAGAAATCATTGACTCAACTGTCAAAGATAATGTAAAGCGGAAAAAGCTACTGGTCAAAAACATACAGGAAATCCAGGACTCAATGAGAAGATCAAACCTAAGGATAATAGGTACAGAAGAGAGTGAAGACTCCCAGCTCAAAGGACCAGTAAATATCTTCAACAAAATCATAGAAGAAAACTTCCCTAACCTAAAAAAAGAGATACCCATAGACATACAAGAAGCCTACAGAACTCCAAATAGATTGGACCAGAAAAGAAACACCTCCCGTCACATAATAGTCAAAACACCAAACGCACAAAATAAAGAAAGAATATTAAAAGCAGTAAGGGAAAAAGGTCAAGTAACATATAAAGGGAGACCTATCAGAATCACACCAGACTTCTCGCCAGAAACTATGAAGGCCAGAAGATCCTGGACTGATGTCATACAGACACTAAGAGAACACAAATGCCAGCCCAGGTTACTGTATCCAGCAAAACTCTCAATTAACATAGATGGAGAAACCAAGATATTCCATGACAAAACCAAATTTACACAATATCTTTCTACAAATCCAGCACTACAAAGGATAATAAATGGTAAAGCCCAACATAAGGAGGCAAGCTATACCCTAGAAGAAGCAAGAAACTAATCGTCTTGGCAACAAAACAAAGAGAATGAAAGCACACAAACATAACCTCACATCCAAATATGAATATAACGGGAAGCAATAATCACTATTCCTTAATATCTCTCAATATCAATGGCCTCAACTCCCCAATAAAAAGACATAGATTAACAAACTGGATACGCAACGAGGACCCTGCATTCTGCTGCCTACAGGAAACACACCTCAGAGACAAAGACAGACACTACCTCAGAGTGAAAGGCTGGAAAACAACTTTCCAAGCAAATGGTCAGAAGAAGCAAGGTGGAGTAGCCATTCTAATATCAAATAAAATCAATTTCCAACTAAAAGTCATCAAAAAAGATAAGGAAGGACACTTAATATTCATCAAAGGAAAAATCAACCAAGATGAACTCTCAATCCTAAATATCTATGCCCCAAATACAAGGGCACCTACATACGTAAAAGAAACCTTACTAAAGCTCAAAACACACATTGCACCTCACACAATAATAGTGGGAGATTTCAACACCCCACTCTCATCAATGGACAGATCATGGAAACAGAAATTAAACAGTGATGTAGACAGACTAGGAGAAGTCATGAGCCAAATGGACTTAACGGATATTTATAGAACATTCTATCATAAAGCAAAAGGATATACCTTCTTCTCAGCTCCTCATGGTACTTTCTCCAAAATTGACCATATAATTGGTCAAAAAACGGGCCTCAACAGGTACAGAAAGATAGAAATAATCCCATGTGTGCTATCGGACCACCACGGCCTAAAAGTGGTCTTCAATAACAATAAGGGAAGAATGCCCACATATACGTGGAAATTGAACAATGCTCTACTCAATGATAACCTGGTCAAGGAAGAAATAAAGAAAGAAATTAAAAACTTTTTAGAATTTAATGAAAATGAAGATACAACATACTCAAACTTATGGGACACAATGAAAGCTGTGCTAAGAGGAAAACTCATAGCGCTGAGTGCCTGCAGAAAGAAACAGGAAAGAGCATATGTCAGCAGCTTGACAGCACACCTAAAAGCTCTAGAACAAAAAGAAGCAAATACACCCAGGAGGAGTAGAAGGCAGGAAATAATCAAACTCAGAGCTGAAATCAACCAAGTAGAAACAAAAAGGACCATAGAAAGAATCAACAGAACCAAAAGTTGGTTCTTTGAGAAAATCAACAAGATAGATAAACCCTTAGCCAGACTAACGAGAGGACACAGAGAGTGTGTCCAAATTAACAAAATCAGAAATGAAAAGGGAGACATAACTACAGATTCGGAGGAAATTCAAAAAAACATCAGATCTTACTATAAAAACCTATATTCAACAAAATTTGAAAATCTTCAGGAAATGGACAATTTCCTAGACAGATACCAGGTATCGAAGTTAAATCAGGAACAGATAAACCAGTTAAACAACCCCATAACTCCTAAGGAAATAGAAGCAGTCATTAAAGGTCTCCCAACCAAAAAGAGCCCAGGTCCAGACGGGTTTAGTGCAGAATTCTATCAAACCTTCATAGAAGACCTCATACCAATATTATCCAAACTATTCCACAAAATTGAAACAGATGGAGCCCTACCGAATTCCTTCTACGAAGCCACAATTACTCTTATACCTAAACCACACAAAGACACAACAAAGAAAGAGAACTTCAGACCAATTTCCCTTATGAATATCGTCGCAAAAATACTCAATAAAATTCTGGCAAACCGAATTCAAGAGCACATCAAAACAATCATCCATCATGATCAAGTAGGCTTCATCCCAGGCATGCAGGGATGGTTTAATATACGGAAAACCATCAACGTGATCCATTATATAAACAAACTGAAAGAACAGAACCACATGATCATTTCATTAGATGCTGAGAAAGCATTTGACAAAATTCAACACCCCTTCATGATAAAAGTCCTGGAAAGAATAGGAATTCAAGGCCCATACCTAAACATAGTAAAAGCCATATACAGCAAACCAGTTGCTAACATTAAACTAAATGGAGAGAAACTTGAAGCAATCCCACTAGAATCAGGGACTAGACAAGGCTGCCCACTCTCTCCCTACTTATTCAATATAGTTCTTGAAGTTCTAGCCAGAGCAATCAGACAACAAAAGGAGATCAAAGGGATACAGATCGGAAAAGAAGAGGTCAAAATATCACTATTTGCAGATGACATGATAGTATATTTAAGTGATCCCAAAAGTTCCACCAGAGAACTACTAAAGCTGATAAACAACTTCAGCAAAGTGGCTGGGTATAAAATTAACTCAAATAAATCAGTAGCCTTCCTCTACACAAAAGAGAAACAAGCCGAGAAAGAAATTAGGGAAACGACACCCTTCATAATAGACCCAAATAATATAAAGTACCTCGGTGTGACTTTAACCAAGCAAGTAAAAGATCTGTACAATAAGAACTTCAAGACACTGAGGAAAGAAATTGAAGAAGACCTCAGAAGATGGAAAGATCTCCCATGCTCATGGATTGGCAGGATTAATATAGTAAAAATGGCCATTTTACCAAAAGCAATCTACAGATTCAATGCAATCCCCATCAAAATACCAATCCAATTCTTCAAAGAGTTAGACAGAACAATTTGCAAATTCATCTGGAATAACAAAAAACCCAGGATCGCTAAAGCTATCCTCAACAATAAAAGGACTTCAGGGGGAATCACTATCCCTGAACTCAAGCAGTATTACAGAGCAATAGTGATAAAAACTGCATGGTATTGGTACAGAGACAGACAGATAGACCAATGGAATAGAATTGAAGACCCAGAAATGAACCCACACACCTATGGTCACTTGATTTTTGACAAAGGAGCCAAAACCATCAAATGGAAAAAAGATAGCATTTTCAGCAAATGGTGCTGGTTCAACTGGAGGGCAACATGTAGAAGAATGCAGATCGATCCATGCTTATCACCCTGTACAAAGCTTAAGTCCAAGTGGATCAAGGACCTCCACATCAAACCGGACACACTCAAACTAATAGAAGAAAAACTAGGGAAGCATCTGGAACACATGGGCACTGGAAAAAATTTCCTGAACAAAACACCAATGGCTTATGCTCTAAGATCAAGAATCGACAAATGGGATCTCATAAAACTGCAAAGCTTCTGTAAGGCAAAGGACACTGTGGTTAGGACAAAACGGCAACCAACAGATTGGGAAAAGATCTTTACCAATCCTACAACAGATAGAGGCCTTATATCCAAAATATACAAAGAACTCAAGAAGTTAGACCGCAGGGAAACAAATAACCCTATTAAAAAATGGGGTTCAGAGCTAAACAAAGAATTCACAGCTGAGGAATGCCGAATGGCTGAGAAACACCTAAAGAAATGTTCAACATCTTTAGTCATAAGGGAAATGCAAATCAAAACAACCCTGAGATTTCACCTCACACCAGTGCGATTGGCTAAGATCAAAAACTCAGGTGACAGCAGATGCTGGCGAGGATGTGGAGAAAGAGGAACACTCCTCCATTGTTGGTGGGATTGCAGACTGGTAAAACCATTCTGGAAATCAGTCTGGAGGTTCCTCAGAAAATTGGACATTGAACTGCCTGAGGATCCAGCTATACCTCTCTTGGGCATATACCCAAAAGATGCCTCAACATATAAAAGAGACACGTGCTCCACTATGTTCATCGCAGCCTTATTTATAATAGCCAGAAAATGGAAAGAACCCAGATGCCCTTCAACAGAGGAATGGATACAGAAAATGTGGTACATCTACACAATGGAATATTACTCAGCTATCAAAAATAACGAGTTTATGAAATTCCTAGGCAAATGGTTGGAACTGGAAAATATCATCCTGAGTGAGCTAACCCAATCACAGAAAGACATACATGGTATGCACTCATTGATAAGTGGCTATTAGCCCAAATGCTTGAATTACCCTAGATCCCTAGAACAAACGAAACTCAAGACGGATGATCAAAATGTGAATGCTTCACTCCTTCTTTAAATGAGGAACAAGAATACCCTTGGCAGGGAAGGGAGAGGCAAAGATTAAAACAGAGACTTAAGGAACACCCATTCAGAGCCTGCCCCACATGTGGCCCATACATATACAGCCACCCAATTAGACAAGATGGATGAAGCAAAGAAGTGCAGACCGACAGGAGCCGGATGTAGATCGCTCCTGAGAGACACAGCCAGAATACAGCAAATATAGAGGCGAATGCCAGCAGCAAACCACTGAACTGAGAATAGGTCCCCTATTGAAGGAATCAGAGAAAGAACTGGAAGAGCTTGAAGGGGCTCGAGACCCCAAAAGTACAACAATGCCAAGCAACCAGAGCTTCCAGGGACTAAGCCACTACCTAAAGACTATACATGGACTGACCCTGGACTCTGACCCCATAGGTAGCAATGAATATCCTAGTAAGAGCACCAGTGGAAGGGGAAGCCCTGGGTCCTGCTAAGACTGAACCCCCAGTGAACTAGTCTATGGGGGGAGGGCGGCAATGGGGGGAGGGTTGGGAGGGGAACACCCATAAGGAAGGGGAGGGGGGAGGGGGATGTTTGCCCCGATACCGGGAAAGGGAATAACACTCGAAATGTATATAAGAAATACTCAAGTTAATAAAAAAAAAAAATCTTAAAAAAAAAAAAAAAGAATAAACATTTGAGTGGTGCCCAAGAAAATGCAATCGTAAGGCTGATGGAGATGATGAAGATTTTGTTTCTTGATTAATCTATTTGTACATACATATAGGAAACAAGCCTTAGTTTTGAAGCTAGGAACCATTTTAGAGTAAAATGATAGACAAAGTTACTTCAATCAAATGGATTAGGAAGCAGGCAGGCACTAGTATCATAATATCTTTAAAACTACAATTCTCAGAAGAGATAAAGAGGGATACTTTATTCAAATCAATGGAACAGTTAACCAAAAAGACATTACTATCCTAAACATGCATGCACCAACCACAGGAGCATCCAATCTCATTAAAATTCCACTATTGTACTTAAAGACAGATTAATATCAATCCAATAATAGTAGGTGTTTTAGTGTTCTGCTGCTGTGAAGAGGTACTATGACCATGGCAACTCCTTTACAGGAAAGCATTTAATCAGGACTTGCTTACAATTTCAGAGATTTAGTCTATTATCAGCATGACTGGAATGATAGAATGAAGTCAGCCATGGTGCTGGAGAAGGAGCTGAGAGTTCTATATCTGGATCCACTGGCAGCAAAAAGAGAGAACTATTTGCCCTGGCTTAGGCTATTGAAGCCTCAAAGCCTACCTCTCGGTGCCACACTTCCTCTATCAAGGCAACGCCTGTCAATCCTTTAAAATGATGCCATTCCCTAAGCATTTAAATATATGAATATATGGAAGCCATTCTTATTCAAACCATAACATTAAATCCCTTGTCCCTATAGGCTTGTAGCCATATCACAATGCAAAATGCATTCAGACTAGCTTCAGAAGTTCTATAATCTCAACACTGTTTAAAAGTTCAATATCTCTTCTGAGATTCATGGCAATCTCTTAACTGTAATCTCCTGTTAAGAAAAAGCAGATCACATATTTCCAACACGCAATAGCACAGGATACACTTTATCATTCCAAAAGGGAAGAGAGGGAGCAGAGTAAAGGGATATTGGATCAACCAGCAGGACAAATACTAAATTCTGCATCTCCCTGTCTGATGTCAAAGCACTCTTCAAATATCGAACTCCTTTCAGCTTTGTTGATTATAACACACTTTTCTTCTCAGCTGGCCCCATACCCTTGTAAAAGGCTTTCCTTGGTAGGCATCCCACAACTCTAGCATCTCCAACATCTTGGGGTCTCCAATACAATTCAGGCTTCAACCTCACAGATTGACACAATATCCTCTAGACTTAGTTTCCATTATACTTCCTGGTGTTCCTTTTCTCCTCCAACTGTACAATTTGTAATTTTCTCCTTACTCAGCTTTTTCCCTCTTCATTATAGATCTGCAGAAGAGTGTGTAGAGGAATTTGAATTCAGCAACATGGCTGTTGTGATCAAATCCAAAGATGACCTAGGTCTGTGTGATCTATCTGGAATCACCCTTATTCCATTTAATACCTCTGGCTGGAATCAGTACACAGCTTTAATCCCAAATGATGACATCTAATTGAGGGTGACTCCTCAGAGAAATATATTTCAATGACTAAGAGATAGGATACACACCAACCTCTCAAAAGAAACACTATTTAAGAGCAGTACAAAGAAAGAGACACTTAGTTCAGTTTTATCAGTTCAGTTGAGCTCAGTTGAATTGGGAGTTGAGTCAGTTGGGAGTCAGTTCCAGTCAGTCAGTCAGTCAGTCAGTCAGTCAGTCAGTCTAATTGAGAAGAGTTAAGTTCCATACAGTCAGCTGGGAGTGAGTGCAGTGGAGTTGAGTTTGATTTTCAGCAGTTCATGGCAGTTGAGTTTGGAGTTTGTACAGTTTATGAGGTAGTAGAAGCAAGAGAATAAGGAGTCTGAATATTAGAACACATTGCCACAGCTAGTTTGAGACCAAGCAGAAAAATTCAGTGAGAAGCTGAAAGTAGCCAGATTGAATCAGTCAGCTTGGAGAAAAGTTTGAGCCAGAGCAGCCGAGTCGAACCAGTCAACCAGAGTTCAGAAAGAACTAAAAAGGGTGAGCTTAGAAAGCTTCAAGCTTCTAAGATGACAATTACACCTGACAAATAAAAGTGACTTTTAAAAGAGTGAATACTAACAACCACTCAACCGAGACAATACTAGGTTTTCTCGAAATCTCTCTCCTTTACGCATACTGTTAATTTAAAACACTTCAATTTTTAAGACAAGAGCAGAAAGCAGTCATATCTTTGCCAAAATATCACAAGAACCGTCTCTAGGGCACTTACAGGAACTGTCTGTAGGCTCACTAATCAATGCTAGTGAATTCATGGATATTGGAAAATAACCCACAAGCACTATTTTACTAGCATTTTAAATTAAATTTACCAATGTAATAATACTAACTAGATCTAGAAAAATTTGTCATTATTCCCATAGGTTAGTGCAACTTTCACATATCATTAGAGAAATTTCATTTTTCAACTGAAGGGGACCATTATAGAAAATCACAATCAATCAATGTGCAGAGTTATAGAGCCCAGTCCCAGTTGATAGATCTATAAAACACTGTAAGGCTCAGGGAACATTGAAGAAGAGAAGACAAGATGATTATGACAGTCCTAAGATCAGGGAGTTTGCTGTGTGATTGTGACTCCACAATGTCACAATGTCAGAAGCGGAACACATAAAGTTTCAGCAATATAACTGCATAAGCATGATCTGAACAAGGACAACAACAATAGATATGCCAAAATCAACATGGAAAAGCCCATGAGGCCTGAAGCTGGCACAAAGAATTGTAAACAACCAAGGAATCCTGGGACAGGGAGAAATAGTCTTCCCTAGGGATGGGCATAGCAACTGGTTATCTGATGCCAAATGACCTGAAAATATATAAGTAACATCAAACAGACTAAACATATGTGTGTTACATATACCCATATGTGTATAACAGAAAATTAATAAAAAAGAAGCCATGAATTTGAAAGAGAGTGGAAGGTTACATGGGAAGATTTGGAAGGAGGAAAGGGAAGGGAAATTTTTATAATTGTAATCTTAAAACGTAAAACAAATAAACAAAAAAGGATCACATCTTGCTTAGAAAACCTTTTAGAATAACAATGACAGAATACTTATTCTGGAAGAAAGTATTTTCCTATATCATTGAGTAATACAAATAGAATTCCAAATAGTGTATGTAGCACAACTTAGGCCCCTGGTTATGGAAGGTATTTCTAATTACTTTACAATTGTGTCTTGATTGCTGATTTCTCTTTTTACACCATAAACAATTGCTGACAGAAAGTAATTGTCCTGACGTTTCCAATCCAGTTTATAAAATTTGAAAGACTGACTGAGACTTTCGGGGTGCTGGATATCATTAGAGGAACATTGTGTCTGAAGGATTCCATGGGAGTTGATACAAGTACTGACATTCCATCACTGGCTGCAAGAGAACATGTCAGCGTAGAAGTTTCTTTTTAGTTTTCATAAGTTTGATGCTAGAGCTGCAAGTCTGCAGCAATCACTTTCCTAGAGCACTGATACGAAAATTGAATAATTATTTCTCATAATCTGCAAAACCAGTCAGAGTGAGATAAATGAATACTTTCTTCCTTCCCCTTTTCTTAAAGGTTTGAAGTGACTTATGGCTAAAAGTAAATGTCATTCCTCCAAGATCATTAGCAGTCAAAAACTAAATTAATAAGTGTTATTTGGAAACTAATTAAAGAGAATACAGTTCTTCAAAAAGAGAATAAATACTGATTACTCTAATTGCTATAAAAACCAACTGCAATAAATGGTTGAAGTTAACTCTAAAGTGTACTTATTTTATTATGAATATTTTTTGTTTGGTTTTTCAAGGCAGGGCTTCTCTGTGTAGCCCTGGTTATCTTGAAACTTGCTCTTGTTTTAAACCAGGTTGGGTTAAAACTCAAAGATTTTCCTGCCTCTGGCTCTGAGTGCTAGGATTAAAGCAAGTGCCACCATGCCTGGTTTAGTATGAATATTTTCAACCTGAAAAAAATATTATATTTTTGTATTGTCTGCTTTTGTGTGTCACCTTGACACAAATTAGAGTCATCAGTTGATGAAATGCCTCCATGAGATCCAGCTGTTAGGCCCTCAATGGGTGAGAGCCTGGCTCATGTTAGGGAGGTGTCATTTCTGGGTTGGTGGTAGTCTTGGGTTCTGTAAGAAAGCAGACCAAGCAAGCAATAGAAAACAGCCTAGTAAGCAGCACTCAATGGCCTCTGCATCAGGTCCTACCTTCAGGAAGCCTGCTTGAGTTCTTGTCCTGACTTCCTCCAGTCATTGAGGTGTAAGCCTAATAAACTTTCCTCCCCAAGTTGCTTTTTGGTCGTAGTGCTTCTTGGCAGCATTAGAGAACCCTAATGAAGACAATATTTCTATTCTCAATATGTTCTGAAGTAGACATATATTATGTAATGGGTAAACTGAGTTAGTTAACACATATTCTATGGCAGAACAGTTAAAAATTTCAGTTCTTTTAAAATATATCTGCCATATTTTATAATAAACTTATTAAATTAACTTTATTTACCTGAAGTTCTGTATTATTTTATGAGTATCATTCTAAGTTCCTCTCTACTGTCCTTCCTTAAAAAATCACCAATCTTCTTTCTCTTTTAAATTCCACACATAAATGAGATTGTGCTGTAGTTTTTAATGGTTTAAATATTTACAATTATATAATATTATAATATATTATATATAAGATTATATGTGATTATATAATATAAATATTTATTATTCCTCATGATTCTGTGCATCTTAGTGGATTGAGCAGTTCTTATGGCCTGACTGGTTTAGGTGTTCTCCCAATTTATTTGTGTCTTGATGAAGACAAGTGACTTTAGATGACTTAGGACACCTATTTAAAGATTAGCAGGGGCAGCAGGAATATACACCATCCAGTAGAGTGGCTCAAATAATTCAAAAGCTGGCAATTTCAGAGTTCTTGTTTGCTGAGGAGGTCAATATCCAATGTGTAAAGTCTTCAAGTCTCTGCTCATGTCTAACTTGATAATGTCCCATTGGACAAAAGAAAGCATGTGGCCATGTCTAAAATCAAGGAACTGAGAAATAGATACTAGTTTGTTGTTGGCCGTTGGGTTTTGTTATTGTTGTTGTTTTGTTCTGTTTTGTTGTGTTTGTTTGTTTGTTTGGTGAGTGTACCTGCAAGATCACATTCCATAGGACATAAATAAAAAATTATAAAAATCTTATTATAGATTAGGGTTTTTTCTACTTTAATTGCATTTTAACCCATAGTTCTGTACATTCCTGTTTTATCTTTACTTCCTGTTCTAATCCATAGAGTTAAATTAACCACTATCCACTACAAAACGCAGCTTTTCTGCCCAAGGTTGGAAATAGCACAGATATGTGGATATAAACATAAATATTGAGATGGCAGTTTAACAGCATGATCATTTAACTGCTAAAGTTAGGACAGCTAGGAAAGCATCAACAGGTCCTGTCATTATTGCACCTATGGACACGTTTTGCCTGGCATCTCAGTATTATCGTACAATGTGTCCAGGCCTGGGTAAGTCAATCACTGTCCTTTCTCCTCTAGTAATCTTTGTGGTACCTTCAGGCACTGAAAGGCATCCAGCAGGGTGAACGCTTCCTTGTACTTTCAAGATTGAATTCTAGATGGACTAGCCAAAACCTATGTGGTGCCTTCAGCAATAGGATCTTATCATCCAGTGAAGGTGGGGAGGAAAGGCCAATGGCAAGAATAGCTTGCATTGTTTGTGGTAACTCTGGGGCCTGTCTGATCAATAACTCATACATCATAAGGCAAACCATGGCTGGTGCTAAGATTTTTGTTGAATAACTCATATTTTCTGTGAGTAGCACTGTTCACCCAAGATATATCTGTTCAACTATTTTTTCAAGTTATATTTTAATTAGCTTACAAACTAGTGAGATTTGATTATGGCCTCTTCATGCATGTTTTACCTTAGATTAACCTTATCACCTTCCTTTCCCCAGCCTCTGTCCCAGGTCTCACTCCATTTGCTCCCAATATTACTCTCTCTTAATGGTTTTTCATAACACATATCCTTTCTTATTCTGCTACTTAATATTTTTATTTGTGTTCCAATATCATAGGTTCCAATGTAGCTTCTTTTTAAAAACTTTTTTATTGGTTATTTTATTTATCTTCATTTCAAATGTTATCTCCCTTCTCAGTTTCTCCTCCAAAAACCCCCTATCCCACATCCCTGACCCATGCTTCTATGAGGGTGCTCCCCCATCTACCCACCCACTCCTGCCTCATGACTCTAGCATTCCCCTATGCTGGGGCATCAAGCCTTCACAGGACCAAGGGCCTCCCCTCCCATTGATATAGTTTCTTTATGTAAAGGCTCTTCTGTCCTTCATTTCAGTTAGCCCTTATTCCATCCTTCCCCAGTTTTCCTATCTCTATCACTCCACTGTCTGCATGGTCATTTTGGTCCCAGTATTCCTCATCTATACTTCCATGTCACCTACATATTACTGTCACTCCTCTAGAGATGCATCTGCTACCACACTAGATCATTTCTAGTCTCTGATATTCTTCAGTCTGAGCAAAGAAACTGAAAGTAACACCTGTGTGTGAGAACGAACATGTGAAAATTGTCTTTTGTAGCCTGGATGACCTCCCTTAATATGATCTTTTCCCATTTCCTCCATTTACCTGTAAGCTTCATTATTTCAATTTTCTTCATAGTTGGGCAATATTTTGTTGTGCTTATCTGTCACGTTTTCACTGTCTACTCATCCATTGATGGATATCTGGGTTAGTTCCATTTCTTAGCTCTTATGAATGAAGTGACAATGACCATGAATATGCAAGTATCTCGATAATAAGATATAAAGCCATTGAGTATATAGTCAGGAGTAGTAAAGGTGGATCACATAGCAGTTTTTTAAAAATATTTATTTATTTATTTATTTATTTATTTATTTATTTATTTATTTATTTATTTATTTATTTATGATGTATATGAGTACACTGCTGCTGTCTTCAGACACACGAGAAGAGGACATCAGATTAAAGATGGCTGTAAGCCACCATGTGGTTGCTGGGATTTGAACTCAGGACCTGTGGAAGAGCAGTCTGTGCTCTTAACAACTGAGCCATCTCTCCAGCCCAGCAGTTTTATTTCTAACTTCTAAACCTTTATACTTACTTAAAAAGTGTATGCATTAGTTTACACTTCTACCAATAGTGTATAAGGGTTCCCTTATATAAGCACGTATTGTCACTTGTTATTATATTCTTGTTAATGGTCATTCTGATGGGCAAAATGGAATCTTAAAGTAGTTTCTTCTCTATATTATTTACTCTTCTCTTATATATTACATTGAAACTATGATCCCCCAGCCTTTTTCCTCTCAGCCTTTATATTCCCACCCCATCTATAACTCCTCACTTTCTCTTCAGAAAAGGCCAGGCCTCCCATGGAGATCAACCAAACATGACATATAAGTTCCAGTAAGCCTAGGCACCTCCCTCATATTAAGGCTGGATGAGACAACCTAGTAAGAGGAAGAGAGTTCCAATCCTAGCTCATAGCCACCTTCTCGTATTCATTTCTCACTCTAGGAAAGAGAACTGAAAAGCTACTGGGTGCACGATTTACCCATGGTAAGAATCAGAGTCTCAAGACACTTAGTTTAGTCTTATAATAGAACTTGAAATGCTGTGTGGGAGGTATATGAGCTAGGGGTTCTCAGATGTCACTGATCACAGCCAATCACTTGGCCAGATTTAGTAAAAGATGAGAAAGTACTCTTCACATGGTAAGGCATGTCTGATAGCTCATGCAGACAGTCCTATAATTTTGGCCCCGGTAAGATAGTGATAAGAGTGAGCTCTATACCATAACATTTCCCCCCAAACAACAGACAACTAAATAAACAAAAATCACTGCCAAGTTTAGGTCTTCTTGTTGAACTTAGGAATTTTTGTTTACTCAAGTATGGTTAATACTGCTATCTAAAGTAATATGCCCATTCTACATCCACTGTTTTGCTATTTTTTGCTGATTGTTTATTCTGCTTGCTATAATAAAACATTTTCACTCCCCCGACCAAAAAAGAGTTGCCAAGAGTGAGAGACAGTCCCTGCTCCCACTGTTAGGAGTAGGAGAACCAAGAAAACCAAGCTACACAACTGTAAAATATAAGCAGAGGGCCTACGTCAGATGTATAGAAGAAGCTTCTTAATTGTTGGTTCAGTCTCTGTGAACCCCTATTAGCCTCAATTAGTTGATTCTGTGGGTTTTCTTTGATGTCCTTGGCCCCTCTGGCTCCTATATTCTTTCTTGCCCCTTGTCAACATGATTTCCCAAGCTCCAAGCTCCACCTAATATTTAGCTGTGTGTCTATGCATCAGTTTCCATGAGTTTCTGGATAAAGACTCTGATTATTGCTAGACTTTTGTTTATCAGTATGGCAGAGTATCATTAGGCATCATCTCATTGACTTTTAACATCATTATCATTATCATATCATCATCATCATCATTATCATCACCATAGTTGTCATCATCACTGTCATCATCGTCGTCGTCATTGTCATTGTCATCACTGTTATTGCTGGTCCTGTTTGGTTTTATGCTGTGTCTTGGAGCTATCCAGGATCAGCTGGTTGCTCCTTTAGGTAGTCAGAGGTGGGTTCTCTCTTGAAGCATGGTTCTCAAGCTGGACCAGTCATTGTTTGACTACTCCCATAATTTCTGCATCATTTTTACCCCAGCACACCTTGTAAGCTGGCCAAATTGTAGGTCAAAAGTTTTATGGCTGGGTTGATGTCCCAGCCTCTCCACTGGAAGTCTTGTCTGCCTATAGGAGATGACCAATTCAGACTCATTATCCCCCATTGCTAGGAGTCTTATATCTGGTCACCCTCATAGATTCCTTGGAGTTTTTATTTCCCTGAGTGTCTAGTTCATCCTTGAGATGCTCCCCGTACCTGACACCTCCAGTTGCCTCTCCCAGTACTCTGTCCTTCCATCCTCCCCTACCTGATCCCTTCTGTTCCCATTCCCATCCAACTCCAGACCCACCCCTGTATTATCTACTCTAATTATATCTCCCCTTCTCAGGGAGATTCAGGTCTTTCCCCTTAAGCCCTTGTCATTTATTGTAGCTGGGTCTTTGGATTATAGCGTGATTGTCCTTCATTTTATGGCTAATATCTACCTATAAGTGAGTACATACCATGTTTGTCTTTCTAGGTCTAGGTTACCTTACTCACAATGAGTTTTTATAGTTCCATCCATTTGCTTGAAAACTTCATGATGTCATTGTTTAATACATGAATAATATTCTATTGTGAACATATGCCACATTTCTTTATCTATTCTTCATGTGAGAGACATCTAGGTTGTTTTCAGTTTCTGGCTATTAAAAATAAAGTGGCTATGAATATCATTGAGCAAGTAGTAAGTGTCCTTGTGATAGGATAGAGCATCATATGTATATATATATGTATGTATATATGTATATGTATATATATATATGTATATGTATATATATATATGTATATATATGTATATGTATATATATATATATGGAATTGTTCTAGCAGAGTGAGAAGGGAAGACAGTTGGTGACAGCTGAGCAAGAAGAAGCTGAGCAGAACAGATAAGCTAGAACAGTTATAGTTTGGAACTGCTAGTATTAGGAAAGCTGGGAAAAGGGACTGTGTAAAGCACACTGTTGGGGTTGGGAGAAACTGTGCTGGAAGCTGGAAATGGGGGAGTTAAGAGAACTGCTTACTGTTTGTAAGAAAGGGAGACATTAAAAGAAACATTTAAAAGGAAACACACACAAACAATTTTACAGCTGTCACCTGTGTTTTTAATCTCATCCATTCTGACAGGTATAAGACGGAACATTTTGATTTCTATTTTTGTGATGGCTTTAAGTGTGTCTCAGCCATTTGAGATTCCTGTTGAGAATACTCTGTTTAGCTCTGTACCCCCCTTTAATAGGATTACAGTTTGTTGAAGTCTAGTTTCTTGAATTTTGTATATATTTTGCATATTAGGCCTCTGTCAGTTGTAGAGTTGGAGAAAATCTTTTCCCATTCTGTAGGCTGCCACTTCAGTCAATTGATACTGTCTTTGCCTTATAGAAGTTTTTCAGTTTCATGTTATCACATTTATTGTTGACATTAGTACCTGAGCTGTTGGTGTTCTATTCAGAAATTGTGTCATGTGCATTCAAGGCTGTCTTCCTCTTTCCCTTCTATCAGGTTTATGGTTTCATCAGGCATCTGGTTTCATTTTTTTAAAGATTTATTTATTTTCATTTATATGAGTACACTGTAGCTGTCTTCAGACACACCCGAAGAAGGCATCACATCCCCATTACAGAGAGCTGTGAGCCACTATGTAGTTGCTGGGAATTGAACTTGGGACCTTTGGAAGAGCAGTCAGAGCTCTTAACCCCTGAGCCATCTCTCCAGCACATGTATCTGGTTTCATGTTGAGGTCATTGATCCACTTGTACCTTTTGTGCAGTTTTGTGAACATTGATAAATTTGGAATTTATTGAATTGAATGCAAATTTCTTCTACATGCAGATGTCCAGTTAGACCAGCATCATTTGTTTAAGATGCTTCTTTTTCATTGAATAATTGGGCATTCTTCATTAAAAGTCAGGTGTTCAAGGTGACTCTACTACAGAACTTTAGTACTAAAAACTGCATGGCCTTGGCACAAAAACAGACAGATTGATTAATGAAATTGAATCAAAGATCCAGATATAGATATTAAAGTAATTTTAATCAGCATTTCCTTGAAACCTAAAGATGTTGAACACCTTTAAAAGTGTTTAGTAGTC
This sequence comes from Rattus norvegicus, assembly GCF_021556685.1. NCBI lineage: Eukaryota > Metazoa > Chordata > Mammalia > Rodentia > Muridae > Rattus > Rattus norvegicus. The sequence continues at coordinate 58,444,402 of NC_141554.1, forward strand.
ATGTATATACTTATTCTTCTGAGGGCATTATGTTCTATTTCATAAACTATTTAAAAACTAGTTTGTTTCACTGATTCCTGTTATTTTCCTTTTTTGCCTTTTTGTATAGTCTAGACACTAATGTCTCTGATGTATAGTTTTCAAAGATTGCCTCCCATTCCATGGCCTGCCTTTTTACTTGATTGCTGGCTTCCTTTGTGGTAAAGAAACTTTGGTGTGGTTTGTTTTGTTTAGTAGGAGTCCTGTTTATGAAGTTCTTACCAGGGCCTGTAAGTGGAAGTATAGTCCATAATTCTTTCTCTAGCAGTTTCAGGGTATCACATCTTAGGCTGAGTTCCTTAATCCACTTGTTCAGGGTCAAGTATGGATGTACTTTCATTTTTTTCTGCATGTTAAAATCCATGTTTCCCAGCACCATTTGCTAAAGAGGCTTCTTTTCCCCTTAACATACATTTTTGGCATCTTTGTCAAAGATCAAGTACCTAGAGTGGGGTGAGCTTATATTTGGGTCCTCTATTCTATTCCGTTGATATGTGTGTCCATTTTTGACCCAGTCTCATGTTTTGTTTGTCTGTTTACTATAACTTGAAATCTTTATTATTTTTGCTCAGGGATACTTGGTATTTTGTACTTATATATAAATTGTGAGGCTATTTTCTATGTCTGTAACGAGAGTCCCTGGTGGTTTTAAAAAATATTTTTATTAACTCTGAGAATTTCATCTATTATAATCACTCCTTATTTCCCCCCATATGTAGGTAACTTTTCCACACTCCTAAGTCAGCCTACTCAATGTTTTCTTTCCTCCTCCATTGAGTTCAGTTCATTTTACCCAAGTATATTTTAATAGGAATGCTATTAAAATTTAGGTTGCTTTTGTTAGGATGGTCATTCTTATAGGATAAGTTTTTCCTCATTGTTAGGACAGGAAGTATTTCCTTTTTCTGGTGTCTTCCTACATTTCCTTTTTTCAGTATCATAAAGTTTTTGTTAGAGAGGCCTTTCATTTCTTTTCCTTATTAATTAGGCTTATTCTCACATATTGTTATTATTTTGTGGCTATTGTGAAAGGAATAATTTACCTGGTTTATTTTTTAGTGTGTTATTAATATACTGAAAAGCTAATGATTATTGTATATTAATTTTGTATCTACACTTTTCTGAAAGTATTGGTTTTTCAGTGGAGTCTTTAGTGTTCCTTATGTACAGAATGCTATTATCTACAAATAGATACTGTATGATGAGCACTACACTATGGAAACCCAGGTGGTGGAAGGGTGAGATGGGGATGAGGATGTGGGTGTGTGGGGTGGGTGGGTAGGTTAGTATTCTTTCAGAGATAAAGGGGATAGGGGATAAGGTGAAGAACTCTGGAAGGAGGGGCAGGAAGAGGGGCAACATTTGGACTGTAAATAAATAAAATAAATTAATAACAAAATAGCTCCTGTGACTTTTTTCATGTTTATAACCTGTTTGCTCCCACCTTCTGTCTTAAAGTTCCTGCTAAGAATTCAAGCAGTATAATGAATAGCAATGGAGAGTGTGGACATTTTTCTCTTGCTTCTGATATTAGTGGAATGCTTTAAATTTTCCTCAACTGAAGATGATATTGGCTGTAGTTTTTGTTCCTATAGAGCCTTTAATTATGGTGATATATATTTCTCACATTCCAAGGGGGTTATTATTAGCTAGACGAATCTGAATGAGTAAACAAAGCAAATCCAATCTCTTATCTTAAACCTTCTCTTCTATTTAAAATGAAATATCTTTCAATAAGAATCTTGACACAAAGTAACAATTCATCTCAGTTTCTAACATTACAGTATTCATTAGTTTTCATAAAATGTCATGCACATTTGGGTTATTTTAAAGTAAATAAGTGTTTATTAATTTTAGGATTTCAACAATGACTTTCTCCACTATAAGCAAAATATGTCATTTCTTTCTAATACTTTCAACTTAACTAGAATATAATTAAATGTTTTAAAATTGCACATAATGGATCTTTTCCCACTCTCCCAATAAATGTTAGATTGCCACAGGGGGGAAGAAACAGAATTATTTTTTAATAAAGTGAACTTTAAATTGTGTGTTAGACAAGTAAATAAAATCAACCATTAAATTGATTGCCATGGCGTTTTATATTTTAACGATCATAGGTATGTAGCGAACATTTACCAAAATGAATCAAGCATTATTGAATTAGAGAAATTACTTCATTTTAAGAAATTATATTAACACACTCGATCATATATTGTAATGTAATTGATAATATAGAGATTTTTTATTTTTAATAGAATATACATGAATAAAGTAAGATTTAAAAAAAACCTTAAGATGAAGTAAATTGAAAGTAAACACATACATTTAAAAGGCCTATGGGATTGCATGAAACTGAAAAGCTTTTCTAAGGCAAAGGACACCATCAACAGGACAAAATGGCAGCCTACACATTGGGAGAAGATCTTCACTAACACTACATCTGACAGTGGGCTAATATCCGAGATATATAAAGAAATGAAGAGGTTAAACTCCAGTAACCCAAATAACCCAATAAAATATGGAGCGCAGAGCTAAACAGAGAATTCTTAACAGAGGAATCTCAAATGGCCAAGAAACGCTTGAAATGTTCAACATCCTTAGTTATCAAGGAAATGTAAATCAAAACAACTCTGAAGTTCCACCTATACCAATAAGAATGGCTAAGATAAAACAAAAAAACCTCAAGAAACAGCATATGCTAGCAAGAATGTGGAGCAAGTGAACACTCCTCCATTGCTGGTGGGACTGAAAACCTGTATAATCACTCTGGAAATCAATCTGATGGTTTCTCAGGAAATTAGAAATAGTTCTACCTGAGGACCCAGCTATACTGCTCCTGGGCATATGCCCAAAAGATTGTCCACCATATCACAAGGAAACATGCTCCACTATGTTCATAGTAGCTTTCTTGGTAATAGCCAGAAACTGGAAACAACCCAGATGTCCTTCAACAGAGGAATGGATACAGAAAATCTGATAGATACATCTATGAAATTGAATATTTTTCAGCTATTAAAAACAAAGACATCATGAATTTTGCAGTCAAATGGATGGAACTTAAGAATATCGTCCTGAGTGAGGTAACCCAGACCCAAAAGACATGTATGGTATGTACTTACTGATAAGTAGATATTAGCCATAAAATAGAGAATACTCGTGATACACCCCACAGACCCAAAGAAGTTAAAGAAGAAAGCCCAAGCAAGGATGCTTGAATCTTGCTTAAAAGGGGAAACAAAATAGTCATAGGCAGCAGAGGGAGGGAGGGAATTGGGGTTGAGAGAGGAGGTGGAGGGGAACAGGGATGAAGATCATGTGTCAGGAGAGATAGAAGACAGGCCTGGTGGTCCAGGAGAATGAATGGAAATCTGCAGCTGCCTGGGGTGGTGGGGGAGGGGAGAATCTCCAGGAAGTCCCAGAGATCTGAGATAGGGGAGGCTTTCAGGAGTTAACTGAGATGCCTAACAATGGGGACATGGAATCTGTAGAGACCACCTTCTGTAGCCAGGCAGGGCCCCCAATGGAGAGGTAGGGACAACAACTTACCCACAATACTTTGGGTCCAAACTTTGTCCTATCTAAAAGAAATGCAGGGATGGAGCAGAGACTTAAGGAGTGGCCAACCAATAACTGGCCCAACCTGAGACCCATACCATGGCAAGCACCAGTTCCTGATATGATTACTGATGCTGTGTTGTACTTGCAGACAAGAGCCTAGCATAACAGTTCTCTAAGAGACACTACCCAGCAGCTGACTGAATAGATGCAGATATTCATAGACAAACATTAGATGGGCCAGAATTCTTATGGATGTGTTGAGGAAAAGATTGTGGGCCCTGAAGGGGATGGGAAGCACAAAGGACAAAGAACAGACTCAACAATCCTGCATCTCTTGGAGCTCTCAGAATCTGAGACATCAACCTAAGAACATACACAGGTTGAAACAAGGTCCCCAGCACATATATAGCAGCCAGGCAGCTGCTCTGTCTGGCCGCAGAGGGATATCACTTACCCTGGCAGAGACTCGATGCCCCAGGGTGGGTGAATATCAGTGGTCCCCACACTCTCAGAGGAAAAGGGAGAGGAATGGGGAAGGGACTCTGAGAAGGAGGAACTGGAATGGGAACAGCACTTGGAATGTAAATAAATAAATTATATATGTTTTGAACAAACTTGTGTAATTGTGAACTTGAAAAACTCTAGACTATAAATGCTTGACTTTTGCAAATAGTTGAGAATTAGCTTGATTTTATATTTTGGCATTCCCTTGGTTCTGATTTATTATATGTGAATTCTGGCAACCTTTTCCAATGCATGGCTGTTAAACAAGGAAACAATATTCTGTCAGTATGTTTGATTCTGCCAGCGTTGAACACAGTCATTCAAACTGACTTTCATTTCGGTTGACCATTGCTATGGCTTAGTTTGAGAAGTTATTTCCTTGGAAAAATTTAAAGCATCCTCCTCACAGTGTGTGCTTTATCTCCATTATGCTTTGTTTGCTGTGGTTTGCACAGGGATATCTTTCTAAGGACATTAGAATAGATTCATAGATGTTTTTCTTTTGAGTGCTACATTTGGATGACTGCATGTATTGTGGACCCAGCTGTGAGTAAGCTGTAGGAGGACTAAATGAATGGTTTGATGCAGGGTGCAATAGAGATACCTGACTTCTGTCCATCACCAGGTTACTTCAACAACAGAATATGTAATATCTGAGCTGCAGAAAAGTATATCAAAAGTCCACATTAAAGAAAACTAAGAATAAAATGGCCACAAATTCATTCAAACTATTGTTCTTGTGTAAACGGACAAGTTTGAGGTTAATGTGACATTATCTGTGAAATACTGTAAATCCTCTTGGCCTTGGAAGGTATGTCAACATGCTGCCAGCTTTGGGTTACCTTAGTAACTAATAGAATAAGGCCTTGGAGTATTTAGTGACCAAGGAAAGTAGAAAGCCATTTAGATGTTCTAAGTGGAAATGAAATAATTTTCTTCATTGCATTAAATTACTTTGTGATCTTTCCTTTCCTCATTTGAGAGCTTTCAGAAAAGTTTAAAATGTTTTGAAACTAATTCGATTTAAAATAAAAGCTCAAACTAATATTAGGAAACTCATGGCAAATAATTGCGTTTCAGATAAAATGGGCACTATTTATTGTTACACAATCTGTACAAATCCTGATCATAGACTAGCATTAAAATTGAGGATAAATAACACGGAAGCGGTGACATAAAATGCTTGAGGTCGTTTTGCATTTTCTTTTGAATTCAGACAAAGCCTTTGGTTTAAATTAGTCAAGATAGGGACACTTTGCCACAATGTCCTGGTATACAGAGGGTCCAAAAGTTATTTTAGTGATTATCTTTGCTTGTGATGGAGACTGAGACCTGTATAGCCCAATCCTCCTGTTTTTCAAGCAATAGGCAGGGTCACAGACGTCACTAAGCTAGATCAGGAGCAAACAAGAATAAAATAGCCACCATTGCAATACATGCTTCTTGTCTCAGTATGCACTTTTAACAACATCTGAGTGAAACATTTGCTCTAGTTACTAAGTTAGCCCGGTGAGCTACTACTTTCTTTTAGAAGTTTGGTTATATGAACACAAAAATCCTCTTCTTAATTACAGCCCAAACAAGGCTTTGTTGTTGTTCTTTTTTTGGTTTAAATACAATCTAACTTGCACATCATAAAATTTATTTGTTTTATTTTATTTTAATTAATTAAAATGTAATATTGAGTCCTATATTTATATCATTTTCATGCACTTTCCACATTCCCATTCCTACTGCTTGTGCCATTCACTCCCACACTGTTTCTTAATTCTAGGTTACACACACACTACTTACACACACACACATTTGTACCACACAGAGATACAACTTGCTGAACCCATTTGATGATGCTCAGATGTATAAGTGTTGTGTTTAAGGCTGATCACTTGGTATTATCTAAATTATCTAGTGGCTTGTCCCTGGAGAATCCTAACTCAGCAGCCATTATTTGCCTGAAGCTCTTCATCTAAGGATGGAGCCTTGTGAGATTTCCCCCAACCACATAAACAGGTCTCATTGAGGTGACTGTGTTGTTGAAATTTTACCCAAGTATACTTTCTTATTCCATAGATTTTCCTAGTTTTGAATTTAAAGCAGATGAAGACCATTACAGAAAGCCACAGTTGCTCAAAATGCAAGAACAATTGATTGTGGGATACCCATACAATTGATAGAACTACGATTCTTGCATCTAAGGCCCAGGGAACATCGATGAAGAGAGGGTGTTGGAAATACTGTAAAAACCAGGGGAGCAGGGGATTTGTTGTAAGAGTTTGTTTCATAGAAATGACAGGGAAGCTTCATTCGAGATATGTCAACACGATGGTTAGCTAAACAATACCTGCACAATGACAATCCCAGTTGGCTTGCTAATGTGAATGGGGGAGGCCTTACACGTCATCCCCTCTAGATAAAGAACTACAGGCAATTAACAATGGCTGGAGGAGGAGAATTAGTCTTCCACAGCCATGAGGGCTCAAAAGAGTTTTCAAATACCAAGTAGTCTCATATATATTGGACTGAAGTCACAGACCCCTGTGGTTGAATTAGGGAAAAGCTGGAGGAAGCTAAGGAGGAGGACAACCCTGTAGGAGGACCAGCAGTCTCAATTAACCTGGATCCCCGAGATCTCTCAGACACAGTATCACTAACCAGGCAGCACACACCAGCTGAGATGAGGCCACCAACACACATACAGCAGAGGACTGCTGGATCTGGGTTCAGTCAGAAAAGATGTGTCTAACCCTCAAGAGATTGGAGGCCCCAGAGAGTGGGGAGGCCTGGTAGGGTCAAGGGACATCCTCTTGGAGACATGGGGGGCAGGATGAGGAACTGTGGAAAGGCAGACTAGGAGGGGAGGGGCAAAGAAAGGATTATAAAAATATAAAAGTAAAAAAATCCTCATACACGATCTTAGCAATTTGTTGACTTTTAATAATTTTAATTAATAAGCAAATCTTGATACTCAAAGGTTCTAACTACTATTTTCAGAGATACGTAAAATAAAATTAAATTTTAATCATAAAGTAATTTCAATATTGTATTGATATCAATGTAATTTGCATTGGCTATTTGTGCATCCCAACTCAGAATATTTAATGATCCATAATATGTAATCAATATGCCTCCCACTACTATAGTGTACACAAAAATATCTTTAGATAGTTATGATTGACCCTGTAGTATGGAATTTATATTCCTACACAATAATAGAGTTTAACACATTTGAAATCTATGATAATAAGTGAAAAATATGTGGTAAATCGATTTATCACTCCCATGGTGCTTTCAAAATTGCTGTTGTCCTGCCAGTGATATCACTATGCGATTCTCATGCTGTGTCATGCCGAACTCCCCCTTCCTTCTACATCCTTTCCCTCTCCATCACAAAGAACTAAGTAAACACCTTTGTTTATGATTTCTCCAAATTAAAGTAAAATGAAATTAAAATGTATCTGAATTTTAAATATTACCTGAAGACTTGTCCTTTTAGAAACAAGGAATTGATCAAAGAATAGCAATGTATAGTCCTATTAAAGAAAACAAATCTTATATTAGTTAAAAAATTAAATTTTCAGGGTCTGGAAAGATGACTCAGAGATTGAAAGCACTGACTGCTCTTCCAGAGGTTCTGAGTTCAATTCCCAGCAACCACATGGTGGCTCATAACCATCTATACTGACATCTAGTGCCCTCTTCTGGCGTGCAGGCCTATATGCAGGTAGAACACTGTATAATAAATAAAATCTTTAAGAAGAACCAGTAAATTCAAAAGTACAAAACACACACACACACACACACACACACACACACACACACACACACACACCAATTCCCCCAAAACCAATCAAATAAACAAACAAACAAAAAAAGAAAAACAAAAGGAATATAACACATGTTTGTGACATATGGAGAGATGTGAACTGTAATATTGTTGGTTGGGTGGAAACTGGTGCAAGTAATTTAGCAAATGGTCTAGAAGATCTTTAAGATGATAAAACCAAAGCTAAGTGTCTGCCATTGAGTAATGAAAACACCTTCCCACAGAAATCTTATGCGTGAGTGTTCATAAGACTACTAATCTTGGTGGCAAAGAGGAAAACATCCAACTGTCCATCAAACAAGTGGATAAATAAACTGTGGGGTAACCAGACAATGAAATCATATTTATCAATAAAAATGGAATGAAACATTGGTACAGGAGATCATGGACTAACTAAAGGAAGCCTGCTGTGGAAGCCAGTTACACAGTATGTGATTCCTTTTTTTATTTAATTATTTAGTTCACCCCTTTGTTTTTTTGCCTTCAACCACTTCCATGCAACCCACCCTGATGCTCCCTCCCTTTTAAACCCAGGGCGGGACTCTATTTAATATTAGCGTTCCATATATATGCAACTAAATATATAAATGCACCCTGATGTGTCCATTTAGCATTGTCTATGTGCTTGCTTTGTAAAATGAACTTTGACCAACTACTGACTATAAATCAGAGCTTGTTAGAATTTTGATTTGCATTGTCTTGTGCTCGTAATGTTTTATATGTTTTCACATACTTATTAATGTTACATATATCTTAGAAGAAATGTTAAGTTAGGTGTTTTTCAGATTTCTACTGGACTGTTTGTTGTTCCAGTATTGAGTTATAAACATTCATTGTGTATACCCAACAAAAGTCTTTTATGAGAAATATAAGTTACAAACATTTCTTGTCAAGTATGGGATAGCCTGCCCACTTTCTTAATGATGCCTGATGATGGTATTCAGCTTGTAGGGAAATTTGATTTATTAGTTTTATATTGCTCCTTCACAAATAAGTCTTGTAAATTTGCTATTTCATAGTTTCTATGGATCTGGAATTTGTGCAATTTTAGCTAGGGTTCTCTGCTGAGGTAATGAAAAACAATTAAATCTTGGCCATTCTTGTCCTTGGGTGAAAAAAATCCTTGTTTCAAAAACCCAACTTACTAGATACAAATGATCTTCTTCTAGAATATAGTGTTCCTGAGAGAACCTTATGATAACCTGGGAGTGAACTTGCACTTGAATACACCAGACATTCCCTTGGGGCTTCCAAAACATCCTGTGAAAGTGGGTCACGGCTAGAAAATCTCCTACAGTTTTCAAGATAACTACGTTTTCACAGACTAGCAGGGCCTGGGAAACTAACTTGAGTAATGAGACGTTTTACCACTTTAATTACTTGATGTTTTCTCCTGCCAGCTGTGTTCTGTTTCTAAGACACCATAGCCTTTGGGTTGGATTGGAAATAGTCTAAGTGGTACTAACACTAAGGTCTCAGTATGAAATCTTCAATCAGAAACCATCAAATAAAGAAGGACTTGTCAGTCCATCCACTCATAGATTCATTGGAAAATCCTTTTAACAACTCAAGAAATGCTGAGCTCAAGCATTGTATTTTAACATTCCCTTTGAACGTTTGATTTCATGTGGTCCAATTAGAGAGCCACGCATCTTATTGTCAGTGTGTCTGCATAAAACCTGTATTTGTGATTTCCATGTGTTCTTGCTCCTGCTGTTGAAAAGTGGTTTCTAGGCTTATTCTTTTAGTCCTCTTTCCACAGATTGTACTCTTAAATGCTGTCAACAATTAGACTCCACCATTTTACTGCCTTGTACCTTGTAGAAGACTGCTCTTCAAGGTCCTTGCTAATGCTCACAGCCTTGGCATTTCCCATCAAGCTTCCATAAATTCCAGGAGGTTTTACTCTTGGGCTGGCTACTGTGGAGGACAATTCAGGGGACTATCTCATTGAAAATTAATATAAGCTTTTCTCATCTGGATAAAGCAATTCCAAACTTTAACGGAACCAGACTTACTCTCTTTGAGGTGACAATTAGACTAAAAAGGAATAAAACCAAAGCCAAGATCATTATCTGTGATGAGCTATTTTTATATAAAAGTCACCAATTATTTTACTTCTCTGTGTGTGTGTGTGTGTGTGCGCGCGCGCGTGCACGCGCGCACGTGCTTGTGGGTATGCAGCTTGTGAACAAATGAAGGCCAGTTCTCTTCATATACCATGTGGGACCCCGTGAGTCCCACAAACTGAGTCCATGTTATCAAGCTTCATAGGAAGCACCCTCACTGGATTAACCATTTCTCTGATTCATAAAATATATTTTAGAAAGTCAGTCTGGAGCTGGAGAGATAGATCAGTTGATAACGTGCTTACTTTTCAAGCTTGAAGACTTGAGTTTGATCTTTAGAAGCCATGTTAAAAGGGTGAGCATGGCAGGGCCTGTAAGGCCTGCACCAGGTCTTCTGGGTTTATATTATGGCTTCCAGTTTAGTGTTTTCGTGGGATTTGCTAAGTGCGAATGAGTGAGTCTTGGATTCTTGTGATTTTGGAGGCTCTTTTCCTTTTGTTGGTTCGCCCTCTTTAACTCCAAAGTGGTAGTTTTTGTTTTATATTATTATATTTAATTTTGTTATGCTTTGTGGTTATCTCTAGAAGCCTACTCTTTTCTAGTGAGAGACAGGATGGATGAGGAGGGGATAGGGAAGGGAGGGGAGGAGCTGGAGGAGGAGAGAGGGGGAAAACTAAAATCAGGTGTATTATTGAGAAAAACTGATTTTTTTCAATAAGAGAAAAAAGGAAAAAGAGCTGAGCATGGTGGTGTGCACTTAGAATCTCAGTAGTGGGGAGGTTACTGGTAGGTGGGTCCCTGGAGCTTCCTTTCAATATTTATGTGCTCAGGACAATGAGTTACCCTGTTTTAAAAACACTGAGTGATTGGCTCCTGAGGAATGATAACCTGAATTGATGTCTGGTTTCCATTTGCACACATGTATACACACACACACACACACACACACACACACTTTCATGTACACTTGTGCGCAAACCCACAGACACAGAAATTCACCCACATAAACATCCCCTCCCGCCCCACGCACAAAATCTGTCTTCAATGCTTCATTCACTGAAGCAACGTCAAACTTTCCATTCTATAGAGTAGCAAAGTGAAGCCTAGAGAGCTCTGGCAGGAAGCAGCAGAAACAAGTTAGCAAAGACTGAAAACAAAGTTGACATTTGTTGCACTGTTCTCTTCCACTATTTACAAGTAATGTCCGACAATGACCTTAACAATGATTTTATTTTTGGATACAAGTATATCCTGTATTTTGAAGCTATTAAAATCTAAGTCAGACATATTATGATCTTAAGGGGGAAAATCATGCAAATATATTAAGAACTACTTCCTATGGAGGAGTTCATAAGAATGGATTGAGCAACAAGTACCAAACAGGCATTTTTGTTCTGAAATTGCTATTAGAGGAGAGCAATCAATAAGGGACCACATTCGTGGCCCTTTGGATCTGAGGCATTGCCGGTCAATTTCTATTGAAAGTCAGATCATTTGTTGACAATATCCTTCAGTCTACAAGAAAGATTACATTGACAATGACTGCTTTTGGGACACAGAGTAAAATTAACTTCTAGGTTATCCCCGTCAAGGACCATTAAGTCCTGAACTATGAGGGACACTGTGAACAAGTCATATTTTAACCTCCCATGAGCACACGGCCGGCAGGTTTCACCCCCCTCTACCTCCCTTCAACAAATCTGACCTTCACTGAAATTTATGTGAAAATGAAAAGGGAGAGGAAAGCTGTGGCCCTGCCAAATTCTGACGATGTTACTCATTTTAATTATTGGTATTTGGAAATTAAATGGCCTAGGGCTTGTTCGGCAATTTGTTTCAGGAAAAAAAAATGATTTAAGCAAGCCACAGAGTCCCAGCATCTTTTTTTTTTTTTTTACAGCAGGTGTTGAACAAGGCGTTCATTTTTCTTTTTACAGAGTGTCCTTGTAAGCATAATAACAATTAGGAAGCAAGGCCTCCACATCAAAACCTCAGGCTTGTTCTGACATTCTTCCTTTGGCTACTTCATTGCTTCCACTTTCCTCAGTCTGCTTTTGCAAACACATGCACTCGAAATTTTCCTGTAAATAATGTCCCATGCTGGAGACATTTTTGTGAAGGGAACGATTTTAAAGGATAACGTGAAGAGTACTTTAAAGTTAATTCACCTGATTTTGTGTTCTTACATTCTATCCTCTATCTCTGAGTTCAGTTATAATGGCATTAATCGTAAATTCAGGTAGTTTAAAAGAAAAATGCTTAATTTTAGTACATTTACATGCCCTTTCACATTGGCCACCAGCTCATAGCCACACATGGAATATAACTTGGTAAAAATGCATGCTATGTATACTTACTGGAATTTTATTCATCTATACAGAAAGTAGTGAAACCATAGCGAATGCAAGAAAATTGAAAACATTGTATTAACTGAAATAGGCCAGATCAGAATGTCAAATAGAGCACATTTTCCTTCATATGCAGAATCTATGTTTTCCTGTTACTTATTTTTTATATGTTCTTTAAACTACTTTTTACAGTCCAGTCTTTACCCCATCCCGATCCACCCTCTGACCGTTCCACAACCCATACCTCCACCGTCTCCCCACCCCCACCACCACACACCCTACCCCACCAGTCCTCTCCACTTCCTGAAGCCTCAAGTCTCTTGAGAGTTAGGTGCATTTTCTCTGACTGAGTCCAACTCTCTCTCTATATATATAGCCTCTGCTATATATGTGTTGGGGGCTTCATCTCAGCTGGCGTATGCTACCTGGTTGGTGATCCAGTGTCTGAGAGATCTCGGGGGTCCATGTTAGCAGAGACTGCTGATCCTCCTACAGGGTTGTCCTCCACCTCACCTTCTTCCAGCCTTTCCCTGATTCAACCACAAAACTCAGCAGCTTCTGTCCATTGGTTGGGTGCAAATATCTGCATCTGACTCTTTCAACTGCTTGTTGAGTCTTTCATAGGACAATCATAATAGGTCCCTGTTTGTAAGCACACCATAGTATCAGTAATAATGTCAGGCCTTGGGCCTCCCCCTGAGCTGTATCCTAATTTGAGCCTGTCACTGGGCCTCCTTTTCCTCAGGTTCTTCTCCATTTTTGTCCCTGCAGTTCTTTCAGACAGGAACAATGCATATGCAGAATCTAGATGTGTGTGTGTGTGTGTGTGTGTGTGTGTGTGTGTGTGTGTGTGGTATGTTTGTGTGTATGTGTGTGGTGGGTGTGTGGGGGTTGCGTGTGTGTGACTATATATTTATATATGAGTGTGGCTGTGTGTTTTTGTGAATGTGTGTGCAAGTGTTTGTGTGAGTTTGAATTTTTGTATGTGTGTGTGTGTGCGTGTGCCTGTGTGTGTGTGTGTGTGTGTGTGTGTGTGTGTGTGTGAAAGTGTATGTCTGTGTATAAAAATTGGAAAAGTGACTATGAGAAAAAAAATGATCCGAGAAGTGTGAAGGGGAAAGAGTGGGCAGTGGATTATTTAGAACATAAACAGAGGAGGGAGTGTGACTTATAGGGAAGAGATATAGGAGGGGGGCAGGGGAAGGAGTGAGGGCAGTGGGGAAGAAGATGAGTTCCAACAAAGTGTTCAACACAGGCATAACAACACTATAAAAACCCATTACTTTATGTGCTAATGTAAATATTAATCAAAATGATTTAAAATCAACTGGACTGTTGTAAGGACACAATTTCCTCCATTGAAAGAGCAATACAACCTCATTATGCATAGATACTGCATTTTGTTTTCTACCCATCTGTTTCTAGACATTTAAGTCATTCTCCATCCTTGTCACTACATATAGTAGTTTGAAATTTGAAAGTGAATAGCCCTCAAAGCCACCAGTTAGTTGAAGATCCCTTTCCTGTCTTTAACTGTCTTAATTCACCCCATGCTGAGGATAGAACCCAGGGCCTATGTTTGCTCATCCCTCTACTACCAATTACAGTTCCACTCCCACCTCAATTCTTTTCTTGTTTGCTATAAAAATGTGCTGAATTTTACTTGCTTGGTTTAATATTTGTTAGTAAACAATGATGCACTTAATTTCCTTTTGTCTCATTTTAAAACAAGATCTTTCTATGTAGCCCAGTCTGCCCTTCAAATTGTCAGCCTCCTGCTTTAGCACACTGTGTGTTGGGATTATAGATGTGTGCCACCTCAACTGCCACTATTGTACATTTATGTTATAAAACATGAACATGAGCTAAAATAATATTTTCTTCTGATATAACATACATCACCTCCTAGAAATGGTCAATGTAAAACGCAGTACTTCCCTTGTGTTCAAGGTAATTGAGCTGTTATGATATCACTATTAAGTATTATAATCTGGTATACTGCATAGTTTAATATAAATTGCTGATAAGATTAGTTGTGGCTGATGACAATCAGCTGATAAAATTATCCAAGCAATCCGGCATCTAACCACATTTTAGGAGAAGAGAAGACACATAAGTTAGGATAGTTAGTTGTCCTTAACTTTGTTAATCACCAGCTGATATTATGGTGTTAACTCAAGTACCCTTTAGTTAGGTTATTACAGTTTAAAGAGAAAATAATTTTAAAAAGTCATAATAATATTACTTTGTGCTAAACTTAGGATTATTTCAGTTCAGCAATTATCTCAGTTGCCTCTTGTAGGTGTGTGCAAGCAACCGTGTGGGTACACTTTCTCTTTTGTGACAGGTTTCTTTCACTGAAGCAGAACCTCACATTTTGACTAGATTAGAAGACCAATGAGTTCCCAGGGTCCACCTGTCCTCACTGCGACCTCTGAGATTTCCTGCATGCACAACCATGCCTAGCTTCTTACGGGGATGTTGGAGATTCAAACCCAGCCTCCAGACCTGCACAACAAGGTCTGTTACCCTCTGAGACATCACCCCACACCTTCAATTCTCCTTCAGCCATGATAATGTATTTGAGACAATTTGATATATTAGAAACTCTAATATGGGAGGAATTTTAATTTGAGATGGTTAGCTCGAATTAAATTTGCCATGATTATGGTTGGAATGGTATAAAGATCTGAGTTCATGCTAGTATTTGAGGAAGCAAGTGGTTCAGAACTACTGTACCACTGCTGTTGTTATTGTATTAGAGTTACAGGATGATTTTGCCTGTACCACTGTTCTAGGGAGGGAAGCTTTGTAAAAGACATGTGAGTATAACACCTCTCGTTCTTGCACATGACTGTTAAAATTTTATAGTTTTTATTTGGTTAGTAAGTATATAAAATAATGGGCTTCTTTGTGAACTGTTTATATGCTTGTCATTGTGCCTCCATCTTGTCCATCCTCCTTCTCGTCCCTTCTCTCAAAGAGTCTCCATTCTGTGAGTTAAAATTAAGAAGATTTAATTAAGTAAATTTGAGGGTTTTCAGAGCATTTATCATAGTGTGTGTGTGTGTGTGTGTGTGTGTGTGTGTGTGTGTGTGTGTGCGTGCGTGCATGCGGTGAATTTTAGGGAAAATTTTGTGGGGATAGATCTGTCCGACATTGACATAGGCTCCAGATATCAAACTGACATAATTAGTCTGGTGAGGCAAGCACTTTTGCCGCCACTGAGCAATTTAATCATTAAATACGAGTCATTCAACTTTAATTAATGAAGAAAATTTATATTTATATTTTTTAAATTTAGAGCTCCATTTCAGTAAGCACCATTAAAAATAATTACAGTTGCCCAGACCCCATGGGAGAGAGACCTCACCGCCTGGTCAGGTGGGCACTCCTGAGGCTGCAGAGCGGAAGAGACCACCAACACTGCCCACCCCTGCCCACATCCCTGGCCCAAGAGGAAACTGTATAAGGCCTCTGGGCTCCCGTGGGGGAGGGCCCAGGAGCAGCAGGACCCCTGCCTGAGACACCTCTAGAACCTGAAGGAAACAGACCGGATAAACAGTTCTCTGCACCCAAATCCCGTGGGAGGGAGAGCTAAACCTTCAGAGAGGCAGACAAGCCTGGGAAACCAGAAGAGACTGCTCTCTGTACATACATCTCGGACGCCAGAGGAAAACACCAAAGGCCATCTGGAACCCTGGTGCACTGAAGCTCCCAGAAGGGACGGCACATATCTTCCTGGTTGCTGCCTCTGCAGAGAACCCGTGGGCAGCACCCCACGAGCGAACTTGAGCCTCGGGACCACAGGTAAGACCAACTTTTCTGCTGCAAGAAAGCTGCCTGGTGAACTCAAGACACAGGCCCACAAGAACAGCTGAAGACCTGTAGAGAGGAAAAACTACACGCCCGAAAGCAGAACACTCTGTCCCCATAACTGACTGAAAGAGAGGAAAACAGGTCTACAGCACTCCTGACACACAGGCTTATAGGACAGTCTAGCCACCGTCAGAAATAGCAGAACAAAGTAACACTAGAGATAATCTGATGGCGAGAGGCAAGCGCAGGAACCCTAGCAACAGAAACCAAGGCTACATGGCACCATCGGAGCCCAATTCTCCCACCAAAACAAACATGGAATATCCAAACACACCAGAAAAGCAAGATCTAGTTTCAAAATCATATTTGATCATGATGCTGGAGGACTTCAAGAAAGACGTGAAGAACTCCCTTAGGGAAACACAGGAAAACATTAATAAACAAGTAGAAGCCTACAGAGAGGAATCGCAAAAATCCCTGAAAGAATCGCAAAAATCCCTGAAAGAATTCCAGGAAAACACAATCAAACAGTTGAAGGAATTAAAAATGGAAATAGAAGCAATCAAGAAAGAACACATGGAAACAACCCTGGATATAGAAAACCAAAAGAAGAGACAAGGAGCTGTAGATACAAGCTTCACCAACAGAATACAAGAGATGGAAGAGAGAATCTCAGGAGCAGAAGATTCCATAGAAATCATTGACTCAACTGTCAAAGATAATGTAAAGCGGAAAAAGCTACTGGTCCAAAACATACAGGAAATCCAGGACTCAATGAGAAGATCAAACCTAAGGATAATAGGTATAGAAGAGAGTGAAGACTCCCAGCTCAAAGGACCAGTAAATATCTTCAACAAAATCATAGAAGAAAACTTCCCTAACCTAAAAAAAAGAGATACCCATAGGCATACAAGAAGCCTACAGAACTCCAAATAGATTGGACCAGAAAAGAAACACCTCCCATCACATAATTGTCAAAACACCAAACGCACAAAATAAAGAAAGAATATTAAAAGCAGTAAGGGAAAAAGGTCAAGTAACATATAAAGGCAGACCTATCAGAATCACACCAGACTTCTCGCCAGAAACTATGAAGGCCAGAAGATCCTGGACTGATGTCATACAGACCCTAAGAGAACACAAATGCCAGCCCAGGTTACTGTATCCTGCAAAACTCTCAATTAACATAGATGGAGAAACCAAGATATTCCATGACAAAACCAAATTTACACAATATCTTTCTACAAATCCAGCACTACAAAGGATAATAAATGGTAAAGCCCAACATAAGGAGGCAAGCTATACCCTAGAAGAAGCAAGAAACTAATCATCTTGGCAACAGAACAAGGAGAATGAAAGCACACAAACATAACCTCACATCCACATATGAATATAACGGGAAGCAATAATCACTATTCCTTAATATCTCTCAACATCAATGGCCTCAACTCCCCAATAAAAAGACATAGACTAACAAACTGGATACGCAACGAGGACCCTGCATTCTGCTGCCTACAGGAAACACACCTCAGAGACAAAGACAGACATTACCTCAGAGTGAAAGGCTGGAAAACAATTTTCCAAGCAAATGGTCAGAAGAAGCAAGCTGGAGTAGCCATTCTAATATCAGATAAAATCAATTTTCAACTAAAAGTCATCAAAAAAGATAAGGAAGGACACTTCACATTCATCAAAGGAAAAATCCACCAAGATGAACTCTCAATCCTAAATATCTACGCCCCAAATACAAGGGCACCTACATACGTAAAAGAAACCTTACTAAAGCTCAAAACACACATTGCACCTCACACAATAATAGTGGGAGATTTCAACACCCCACTCTCATCAATGGACAGATCATGGAAACAGAAATTAAACAGAGATGTAGACAGACTAAGAGAAGTCATGAGCCAAATGGACTTTACGGATATTTATAGAACATTCTATCCTAAAGCAAAAGGATATACCTTCTTCTCAGCTCCTCATGGTACTTTCTCCAAAATTGACCATATAATTGGTCAAAAAACAGGCCTCAACAGGTACAGAAAGATAGAAATAATCCCATGCGTGCTATCGGACCACCACGGCCTAAAAGTGGTCTTCAATAACAATAAGGGAAGAATGCCCACATATACGTGGAAATTGAACAATGCTCTACTCAATGATAACCTGGTCAAGAAAGAAATAAAGAAAGAAATTAAAAACTTTTTAGAATTTAATGAAAATGAAGGTACAACATACCCAAACTTATGGGACACAATGAAAGCTGTGATAGAGGAAAACTCATAGCGCTGAGTGCCTGCAGAAAGAAACAGGAAAGAGCATATGTCAGCAGCTTGACAGCACACCTAAAAGCTCTAGAACAAAAAGAAGCAAATACACCCAGGAGGAGTTGAAGGCAGGAAATAATCAAACTCAGAGCGGAAATCAACCAAGTAGAAACAAAAAGGACCATAGAAAGAATCAACAGAACCAAAAGTTGGTTCTATGAGAAAATCAACAAGATAGATAAACCCTTAGCCAGACTAACGAGAGGACACAGAGAGTGCGTCCAAATTAACAAAATCAGAAATGAAAAGGGAGACTTAACAACAGATTCAGAGGAAATTCAAAAAATCATCAGATCTTACTATAAAAACCTATATTCAACAAAACTTGAAAATCTTCAGGAAATGGACAATTTCCTAGACAGATACCAGGTATCGAAGTTAAATCAGGAACAGATAAACCAGTTAAACAACCGCATAACTCCTAAGGAAATAGAAGCAGTCATTAAAGGTCTCCCAACCAAAAAGAGCCCAGGTCCAGACGGGTTTAGTGCAGAATTCTATCAAACCTTCATAGAAGAACTCATACCAATATTATCCAAACTATTCCACAAAATTGAAACAGATGGATCACTACCGAATACCTTCTACGAAGCCACAATTACTCTTATACCTAAACCACACAAAGACACAACAAAGAAAGAGAACTTCAGACCAATTTCCCTTATGAATATCGACGCAAAAATACTCAACAAAATTCTGGCAAACCGAATCCAAGAGCACATCAAAACAATCATCCACCATGACCAAGTAGGCTTCATCCCAGGCATGCAGGGATGGTTTAATATACGGAAAACCATCAACGTGATCCATCATATAAACAAACTGAAAGAACAGAACCACATGGTCATTTCATTAGATGCTGAGAAAACATTTGACAAAATTCAACACCCCTTCATGATAAAAGTCCTGGAAAGAATAGGAATTCAAGGCCCATACCTGAACATAGTAAAAGCCATATACAGCAAACCAGTTGCTAACATTAAACTAAATGGAGAGAAACTTGAAGCAATCCCACTAAAATCAGGGACTAGACAAGGCTGCCCACTCTCTCCCTACTTATTCAATATAGTTCTTGAAGTTCTAGCCAGAGCAATCAGACAACAAAAGGAGGTCAAGGGGATACAGATCGAAAAAGAAGAAGTCAAAATATCACTATTTGCAGATGATATGATAGTATATTTAAGTGATCCCAAAAGTTCCACCAGAGAACTACTAAAGCTGATAAACAACTTCAGCAAAGTGGCTGGGTATAAAATTAACTCAAATAAATCAGTAGCCTTCCTCTACACAAAAGAGAAACAAGCCGAGAAAGAAATTAGGGAAACGACACCCTTCATAATAGACCCAAATAATATAAAGTACCTCGGTGTGACTTTAACCAAGCAAGTAAAAGATCTGTACAATAAGAACTTCAAGACACTGAAGAAGGAAATTGAAGAAGACCTCAGAGGATGGAAAGATCTCCCATGCTCATGGATTGGCAGGATCAATATAGTAAAAATGGCCATTTTACCAAAAGCAATCTACAGATTCAATGCAATCCCCATCAAAATACCAATCCAATACTTCAAAGAGTTAGACAGAACAATTTGCAAATTCATCTGGAATAACAAAAAACCCAGGATAGCTAAAGCTATCCTCAACAATAAAAGGACTTCAGGGGGAATCACTATCCCTGAACTCAAGCAGTATTACAGAGCAATAGTGATAAAAACTGCATGGTATTGGTACAGAGACAGACAGATAGACCAATGGAATAGAATTGAAGACCCAGAAATGAACCCACACACCTATGGTCACTTGATTTTTGACAAAGGAGCCAAAACTATCCAATGGAAAAAAGATAGCATTTTCAGCAAATGGTGCTGGTTCAACTGGAGGTCAACATGTAGAAGAATGCAGATCGATCCATGCTTATCACCCTGTACAAAGCTTAAGTCAAAGTGGATCAAGGACCTCCACATCAAACCAGACACACTCAAACTAATAGAAGAAAAACTAGGGAAGCATCTGGAACACATGGGCACTGGAAAAAATTTCCTAAACAAAACACCAATGGCTTATGCTCTAAGATCAAGAATCGATAAATGGGATCTCATAAAACTGCAAAGCTTCTGTAAGGCAAAGGACACTGTGGTTAGGACAAAACGGCAACCAACAGATTGGGAAAAGATCTTTACCAATCCTACAACAGATAGAGGCCTTATATCCAAAATATACAAAGAACTCAAGAAGTTAGACCGCAGGGAAACAAATAACCCTATTAAAAAATGGGGTTCAGAGCTAAACAAAGAATTCACAGCTGAGGAATGCCGAATGGCTGAGAAACATCTAAAGAAATGTTCAACATCTTTAGTCATAAGGGAAATGCAAATCAAAACAACCCTGAGATTTCACCTCACACCAGTGAGAATGGCTAAGATCAAAAACTCAGGTGACAGCAGATGCTGGCGAGGATGTAGAGAAAGAGGAACACTCCTCCATTGTTGGTGGGATTGCAGACTGGTAAAACCATTCTGGAAATCAGTCTGGAGGTTCCTCAGAAAATTGGACATTGAACTGCCTGAGGATCCAGCTATACCTCTCTTGGGCATATACCCAAAAGATGCCCCAACATATAAAAAAGACACGTGCTCCACTATGTTCATTGCAGCCTTATTTATAATAGCCAGAAGCTGGAAAGAACCCAGATGCCCTTCAACAGAGGAATGGATACAGAAAATGTGGTACATCTACACAATGGAATATTACTCAGCTATCAAAAACAACGGCTTTATGAAATTCGTAGGCAAATGGTTGGAACTGGAAAACATCATTCTGAGTGAGCTAACCCAATCACAGAAAGACATACATGGTATGCACTCATTGATAAGTGGCTATTAGCCCAAATGCTGGAATTACCCTAGATGCCTAGAACAAATGAAACTCAAGACGGATGATCAAAATGTGAATGCCTCACTCCTTCTTTAAAAGGGGAACAAGAATACCCTTGGCAGGGAAGAGAGAGGCAAAGATTAAAACAGAGACTGAAGGAACACCCATTCAGAGCCTGCCCCACATGTGGCCCATACATATACAACCACCCAATTAGACAAGATGGATGAAGCAAAGAAGTGCAGACCGACAGGAGCCGGATGTAGATCGCTCCTGAGAGATACAGCCAGAATACAGCAAATACAGAGGCGAATGCCAGCAGCAAACCACTGAACTGAGAATAGGTCCCCTATTGAAGGAATCAGAGAAAGAACTGGAAGAGCTTGAAGGGGCTCGAGACCCCATATGTACAACAATGCCAAGCAACCAGAGCTTCCAGGGACTAAGCCACTACCTAAAGACTATACATGGACTGACCCTAGGCTCTGACCCCATAGGTAGCAATGAATATCCTAGTAAGAGCACCAGTGGAAGGGGAAGCCCTGGGTCCTGCTAAGACTGAACCCCCAGTGAACTAGACTGGTGGGGGGAGGGCCGCAATGGGGGGAGGGTTGAGAGGGGAACACCCATAAGGAAGGGGAGGGGGGAGCTGGATTTTTGCCCAGAAACCGGGAAAGGGAATAACACTCGAAATGTATATAAGAAATACTCAAGTTAATAAAAAAAATAAAATAATTACAGTTAAATTCAAATGCTTGAGAAAAATTGAGGTAACAAATGCTTCAGATGTTTAAAAAATTAAGAAAAATATGAATCCTTATCTCACAAGCATTGACTTCTACTTCTTATTCCATTAAAAGTTTTGTGAGGAAATATCCTGTATCTAAAATTTTCCTGCAATATTTCTTTTTACTCTTGGCACCTACAGCTTTCTCAAAAAATACAAAGAGGTTCAATATCATTATCATTATCATATTAGTCTAGTACACCAATCACAATGATAATTTTGGGAGAAAGGACTGGTTAAAAAGCTATTTTTTAAACTTAATATATGCTTGATCCTTTACCCCTAGCTAAGGAGCTATTGGCATTTGATAGCTCCTGGGAAGAGGAGAGTCAGCTCACTTTAATGGCATGACTCTGGTATATCGGTCACACTCCATACCAGGGCCTGCTCTCAAGATTAGGTGGACAACGCAAACTGAACTTAATGAGATGGAGCAGAAGAAAACTCATATGGGTGGGGAGAAGATGGCGGAAATAGAAGGAGTTTGGGTAGGTGGTTCGATATCATCAACACACATTGTATGAAAAAGAATAAAATATTTTCAAGTCAAGTAAATATTTACCATGTGAATCTGTCCTATGCAATATATTTTCATCAAAAATGAAAGATTTTGCAGAATTGGTCATTATAATTAGCAAATTGGTAAAGTTGCAGTTCATTTTTTTTTCTGATGGTAGATTGCTATTTTCTGTTTGACTGACAAGTGCCAGGAACACACGTGCAAGTAGGAAACAGATGATTGAGCAAATTCTGTATAGAGGTTAGTCTTCAATATAGTTTAGCATCTAATCATTAACATACTTAGCCAATGAGGGTCCCTTAATTTTTACAATTTAGTAGGGCCACAATGGATACCACTTCACATATTAGCATACAGAATAGACACATTTTCTTGGCCTTGGTGTTTTCTTTGCCTTCATAAGTTTCTAAAGGACACACAGTGATTTACAGAAGAGACATTTCATGCCAAGGGAAGTAGCAGGTGGAAATACAGCTTACTAAGTCTCCATTTGTTAGACGATCCCACTAATATTCTCTGTTTGAGGCTTTAGAATTTCTAAACGGCTTCCATGCTATAGTGGTTCTTACTTTATGGTTCTCGCAGTGGATAAGTAATCTAGTCAGGGTAACTTAAGTTTTATAAACTGTTATTCTGAGGAGCTGATTGCCAACTAATGTACGTCTAGACTAAGAGAGTTTCTAGAGGCCAGAGGGCTAGTGCTGGTGAGCTCATTGTGATTTCTAGTTCATCCCCCTCTGTGTTCTTTCTTTTAGTGTCTTATTAAACAAAATTAAGCTGGGATAGAAACTATATACTATTTATTTACTACTTGAAATTATATATAGTATAGACTTTAGGTCACTGGTGCTTTACCTGAGATAATTTTTTTAATTTCTTTTATTTATTTATTTTTATTCTTTAAACCTTTCCTACAGTCCAGACTTCATCCCCCCTCATGATTGGCCCCCAACCACTTCCCATCCCATAGTTCCTCCTCACTCCCATCTCCAAGAGTATGTCTCTGCCCCCCACCCTCACCCTATCAGGCCTCCCTACTCCCTGGGGCCTCCAGTCTCTCAAGAGTTAGGCGCATCTTCTCTGACTGAACCCAGACCCAGCAGTCCTCTGCTGTTTATGTGTTGGGGGGCTCATCTCAGCTGGTGTATGCTGCCTGGTTAGTGATCCAGTGTCTGAGAGATCTCAGGGTCCAGGTTAATTGAGACTGCTGGTCTTTCAATTGGGCTGCCCTCCTCCTCAGCTTCCTCCATTTTTTCCTGCAATTCAACCACGCCCAAACTGGGATCACAGTGTTAGAATTATCAGCATGAGCCACTGGGTCTAACTGACATAACAGATATTTAAGTGAATTTTCACTATTATTTGACCATTTAATAACATTCATTCTGTTCTGAATAAAAGTGAAATTCCATTGCAGCATGTATTAGAAAATGGAAAAGCCTCTCTCAAATTTTGTGATCAAAACAGAAACCATAAAGGAGTTAATGAGTTCAAATGGGTTGAAAATTGAACTAAAACACCACTAATAGTCTATAGAAGGTTTACTCTTGGTCTGACAAGCTGTGCAGGAAAGATGGTCTTAAATTCAGTCTGCCTCAGTCAATTCATTAAACAGCCCAGCAACGAAACAACCCTGTACTCTTTTCCCTGAATGATGATAAGTGGTTTTCCTCTTTCTCTTTTTGTTTATGCAGCTGACAGTCGTTTGGCATCCTAGACCCAAGACATACAGCTATGTAGTTGGTGGAAAGCTTTTATTTGTAGATACTACATTGCACAATACCATGCTCCATTGTTTAGTTAGAAGAACTGTACAAATGCATCCATTGAAAAATCAATATTTGTTGCTAAGTGTAGGTCTCTTACTGTGTAAAAAGCAAGTGAGTTTAAGGTTTGAAATGCATTAAAATCAAAGTGGGGTAGCATGGTACACAACTGTAATCTCAGCACTTGGGAGAGAGGGCAAAAGGGTCAGGAGTTCAAGGTCATTTTTGGCTACATTAGTGGTTTGTAGCCAGTCTAGGCTACATGAAACAGAGATAAAGGACAATAAAGTATTTGAGAAATGAAGATGCAAGAAAGGACAAGTGAAAGTATAATTTGAAGAATGAGCACATTTCAATGATGTTTAATTTTTGTGAACATTAAAATGTGGGTTTTATTAGTAATAAAATCCTAAAAGAGAGCATTACCTAGGGAAATTATTGACCATGTGAAATTAATGGAGCTCTGCCTTGCTTTGTGCTATGGAATCTTTTAGTCATCCATCAATCTCAGAATATGCCTATGCTAGACTCATTAATATAAAAGAAAGTTGAAAAAC
Source organism: Rattus norvegicus (assembly GCF_021556685.1). Classification (NCBI taxonomy): domain Eukaryota; kingdom Metazoa; phylum Chordata; class Mammalia; order Rodentia; family Muridae; genus Rattus; species Rattus norvegicus. The sequence continues at coordinate 58,469,399 of NC_141554.1, forward strand.
ACATGATGTAGAATTGAAGATACAAAAAAGTACAAAGTTTATGTCTAAGATGTCATTACTAAGAATTTATTTCCAAAATTTTGTATGAATTTTTGTGGATCTATGACCTATCAGTTATCTGTATATATTAAACATATCCTATATAGAACATAGATATATCCATTTTACTCTGTATGTGTTCTCACATATTCATTCTCTATGTCAATATTGTATATATATTTATGTATAAATATATAAATACGTAATCGATTTTTCTTTTGTGTCATTGAGGACTATATTAACTCAGAAAAATATAGAAAGCATTATTTATAATAGATAGGTTAAGGAATGAACCTAAGTGCTGATCAACTAAAGGAAGAAATAAAGAAAATTACACACACACACACACACACACACACACACACACACACACACACACTAAAACTTTTTTTCAACCATAAAGAATAATGACCTTGTGTCATTTGGAAGAGAAAGTCAGTAGGTGGAGACAACCAGGTTGAGTGAATTGGCTGTCTCAGAAAGTCAAATAAATATTGCATATTTTTTCTGTTTTTTCCTCCATCTTCATTAAATTGGGTATGTCTTATTTACATTTCAATTGTTATTCCCTTTCCCAGTTTCCAGGCCAACATCCTCCTAGACCCTAACACTCCACTTCTCTATGGGTGTTCCCCTCCCCATCTTCCCCCGATTACTGACCTCCCCCCAACAATCACGTTCACTGGGGGTTCAGTCTTAGCAGGGACAAGGGCTTCCCCTTCCACTGGTGCTCTTACTAGGATATTCATTGCTTCCTATGAGGTCAGAGTCCAGGGTCAGTCCATGTATAGTCTTTAGGTAGTGGCTTAATCCCTGGAAGCTCTGGTTGGTTGGCATTGTTGTACATATGGGGTCTCGAGCACCTTCAAGCTCTTCCAGTCCTTTCCCTGGTTCCTTCAACGGGGGTCCCGTTCTCAGTTCAGTGGTTTCCTGCTGGAATTCGCCTCTGTATTTGCTGTATTCTGGCTGTGTCTCTCAGGAGCGATCTACATCCGGCTCCTGTCGGTCTGCAATTCTTTGCTTCATTCATCTTATCTAGTTTGGTTGCTGTATATGTATGGGCCACAGGTGGGGCAGGCTCTGAATGGGCGTTCCTTGAGCCTCTGTTCTAAACTATGCCTCCTTAGTCTCTCCCAAGGGGATTCTTGTACCTCTTTTAAAGAAGGAATGAAGCATTCACATTTTGGTCATCCTTCTTGAGTTTCATGTGTTCTGTGTATTTAGTGTAATTTGAGCATTTGGGCTAATATCCACTTATCAATGAGTGCATACCATGTGTGTTTTTCTGTGATTGGGTTACCTCACTCAGGATGATATTTTCCAGTTCCCTTCATTTGCCTACGAATTTCATAAAGTCATTGTTTTTGATAGCTGAGTAGTACTCCACTGTGTAGATGTACCACATTTTCTGTATCCATTCCTCTGTTGAAGGGCATCTGGGTTCTTTCCAGCTTCTGGCTATTATAAATAAGTCTGCTAGGAAAATAGTGGAGCATGTGTCTTTTTTATATGTTGGGGCATCTTTTGGGTATATGCCCAAGAGAGGTATAGCTGGGTCCTCAGGTAGTTCAATGTCCAATTTTCTGAGGAACCTCCAGACTGATTTCCAGAATGGTTGTACCAGTCTGCAACCCCACCAACAATGGAAGAGGGTTCCACTTTCTCCACATCCTTGCCAGAATCTGTTGTAGCCAGAGTTTTTGATCTTAGCCATTCCCCCTGGTGTGAGGTGAAATCTCAGGGTTGTTTTGATTCGCATTTCCCTTATGACTAAAGATGTTGAACATTTCTTTAGGTGCTTCTCAACCATTCAGCATTCCTCAGCTGTGAATTCTTTGTTTAGCTCTGAACCCCATTTTTAATAGGGTTATTTATCTCCCTGCAGTCTAACCACATGAGGTTTTTTTTTTTTTTTTGGTATATTTTGGATGTAAACCCTCTATCTGTTGTAGGATTGGTAAAGATCCTTTCCAAATCTATTGGTTGCCATTTTATCCTAACAGTGTCCTTTGCATTACAGAAGCTTTGCAGTTTTATGAGATCCCATTTGTCAATTCTTGATCTTAGGGCATAAGCCATTGGTGGTTTGCTCAGGAAATTTTTTCCAATGCCCATGTGTTCCAGATGCTTCCCTAGTTTTTCTTCTATTAGTTTGAGTGTGTCTGGTTTGATGTGGAGGTCCTTGATCCACTTGGACTTAAGCTTTGTACAGGGTGATAAGCATGGATCGATCTGCATTCTTCTACATGTTGACCTCCAGTTGAACCAGCACCATTTGCTGAAAATGCTATCTTTTTTCCATTGGATGGTTTTGGCTCCTTTGTCAAAAATCAAGTGACCATAGGTGTGTGGGTTCATTTCTGGGTCTTCAATTCTATTCCATTGGTCTATCTGTCTGTCTCTGTACCAATACCATGCAGTTTTTATCACTATTGCTCTGTAATACTGCTTGAGTTCAGGGATAGTGATTCCCCCTGAAGTCCTTTTATTGTTGAGGATAGTTTTAGCTATCCTGGGTTTTTTGTTATTCCAGATGAATTTGCAAATTGTTCTGTCTAACTCTTTGAAGTATTGGATTGGTATTTTGATGGGGATTGCATTGAATCTGTAGATTGCTTTTGGTAAAATGGCCATTTTTACTATATTGATCCTGCCAATCCATGAGCATGGGAGATCTTTCCATCTTCTAAGGTCTTCTTCAATTCCTATCTTCAGTGTCTTGAAGTTCTTATTGTACAGATCTTTTACTTGCTTGGTTAAAGTCACACCGAGGTACTTTATATTATTTGGGTCTATTATGAAGGGTGTCGTTTCCCTAATTTCTTTCTCGGCTTGATTCTCTTTTGTGTAGAGGAAGGCTACTGATTTATTTGAGTTAATTTTATACCCAGCCACTTTGCTGAAGTTGTTTATCAGCTTTAGTAGTTCTCTGGTGGAACTTTTGGGATCACTTAAATATACTATCATATCATCTGCAAATAGTGATATTTTGACTTCTTCTTTTCCGATCTGTATCCCCTTGACCTCCTTTTGTTGTCTGATTGCTCTGGCTAGAACTTCAAGAACTATATTGAATAAGTAGGGAGATAGTGGGCAGCCTTGTCTAGTCCCTGATTTTAGTGGGATTGCTTCAAGTTTCTCTCCATTTACTTTAATGTTAGCAACTGGTTTGCTGTATATGGCTTTTACTATGTTTAGGTATGGGTCTTGAATTCCTATTCTTTCCAGGACTTTTATCATGAAGGGGTGTTGAATTTTGTCAAATGCTTTCTCAGCATCTAATGAAATGATCATGTGGTTCTGTTCTTTCAGTTTGTTTATATAATGGATCACGTTAATGGTTTTCTGTATATTAAACCATCCCTGCATGCCTGGGATGAAGCCTACCTGATCATGGTGGATGATTGTTTTGATGTGCTCTTGGATTCGGTTTGCCAGAATTTTGTTGAGTATTTTTGCGTCGATATTCATAAGGGAAATTGGTCTGAAGTTCTCTTTCTTTGTTGGGTCTTTGTGTGGTTTAGGTATAAGAGTAATTGTAGCTTCATAGAATGTATTGGGTAGTGCTCCATCTGTTTCAATTTTGTGGAATAGTTTGAATAATATTGGTATGAGGCCTTCTATGAAGGTCTGATAGAATTCTGCACTAAACCCGTCTGGACCTGGGCTCTTTTTGGTTGGGAGACCTTTAATGACTGCTTCTATTTCCTTAGGAGTTATGGATTTGTTTAACTGGTTTATCTGTTCCTGATTTAACTTCGATACCTGGTATCTGTCTAGGAAATTGTCCATTTCCTGCAGATTTTCAAGTTTTGTTGAATATAGGCTTTTATACTAAGATCTGATGATTTTTTGAATTTCCTCCGAATCTGTAGTTATGTCTCCCTTTTCATTTCTGATTTTGTTAATTTGGACACACTCTCTGTGTCCTCTCGTTAGTCTGGCTAAGGGTTTATCTATCTTGTTGATTTTCTCAAAGAACCAACTTTTGGTTCTGTTGATTCCTTCTATGGTCCTTTTTGTTTCTACTTGGTTGATTTCAGCTCTGAGTTTGATTATTTCCTGCCTTCTACTCCTCCTGGGTGTATTTGCTTCTTTTTGTTCTAGAGCTTTTAGGTGTGCTGTCAAGCTGCTGACATATGCTCTTTCCTGTTTCTTTCTGCAGGCACTCAGCGCTATGAATTTTCCTCTTAGCACAGCTTGCATTGTGTCCCATAAGTTTGGGTATGTTGTACCTTCATTTTCATTAAATTCTAAAAAGTCTTTAATTTCTTTCTTTATTTCTTCCTTGACCAGGTTATCATTGAGTAGAGCATTGTTCAATTTCCACGTATATGTGGTCATTCTTCCCTTATTGTTATTGAAGACCAGTTTTAGGCCGTGGTGGTCTGATAGCACGCATGGGAATATTTCTATCTTTCTGTACCTATTGAGGCCCGTTTTTTGACCAATTATATGGTCAATGTTGGAGAAAGTACCATGAGGAGATGAGAATAAGGTATATCCTTTTGCTTTAGGATAGAATGTTCTATAAATATCCGTTAAGTCCATTTGGCTCATGACTTCTCTTAGTCTGTCTACATCTCTGTTTAATTTCTGTTTCCATGATCTGTCCATTGATGAGAGTGGGGTGTTGAAATCTCCCACTATTATTGTGTGAGGTGCAATGTGTGTTTTGAGCTTTAGTAAGGTTTCTTTTACGTATGTAGGTGCCCTTGTATTTGGGGCGTAGATATTTAGGATTGAGAGTTCATCTTGGTGGATTTTTCCTTTGATGAATATGAAGTGTCCTTCCTTATCTTTTTTGATGACTTTTAGTTGAAAATTGATTTTATCTGATATTAGAATGGCTACTCCAGCTTGCTTCTTCTGACCATTTGCTTGGAAAATTGTTTTCCAGCCTTTCACTCTGAGGTAATGTCTGTCTTTGTCTCTGAGGTGTGTTTCCTGTAGGCAGCAGAATGCAGGGTCCTCGTTGCGTATCCAGTTTGTTAATCTATGTCTTTTTATTGGGGAGTTGAGGCCATTGACGTTGAGAGATATTAAGGAATAGTGATTATTGCTTCCCGTTATATTCATATTTGGATGTGAGGTTATGTTTGTGTGCTTTCATTCTCTTTGCTCTGTTGCCAAGATGATTAGTTTCTTGCTTCTTCTAGGGTATAGCTTGCCTCCTTATGTTGGGCTTTACCATTTATTATCCTTTGTAGTGCTGGATTTGTAGAAAGATATTGTGTAAGTTTGGTTTTGTCATGGAATATCTTGGTTTCTCCATCTATGTTAATTGAGAGTTTTGCAGGACACAGTAACCTGGGCTGGCATTTGTGTTCTCTTAGGGTCTGTATGACATCAGTCCAGGATATTCTGGCCTTCATAGTTTCTGGCGAGAAGTCTGGTGTGATTCTGATAGGTCTCCCTTTATACGTTACTTGACCTTTTTCCCTTACTGCTTTTAATATTCTTTCTTTATTTTGTGCGTTTGGTGTTTTGACAATTATGTGACGGGAGGTGTTTCTTTTCTGGTCCAATCTATTTGGAGTTCTGTAGGCTTCTTGTATGCCTATGGGTATCTCTTTTTTTAGGTTAGGGAAGTTTTCTTCTATGATTTTGTTGAAGATATTTACTGGTCCTTTGAGCTGGGAGTCTTCACTCTCTTCTATACCTATTATCCTTAGGTTTGATCTTCTCATTGAGTCCTGGATTTCCTGTATGTTTTGGACCAGTAGCTTTTTCCGCTTTACATTATCTTTGACAGTTGAGTCAATGATTTCTATGGAATCTTCTGCTCCTGAGATTCTCTCTTCCATCTCCCGTATTCTGTTGGTGAAGCTTGTATCTACAGCTCCTTGTCTCTTCTTTTGGTTTTCTATATCCAGGGTTGTTTCCATGTGTTCTTTCTTGATTGCTTCTATTTCCATTTTTAATTCCTTCAACTGTTTGATTGTGTTTTCCTGGAATTCTTTCAGGGATTTTTGTGACTCCTCTCTATGGGCTTCTACTTGTTTATTTATGATTTCCTGGAATTCTTTCAGGGATTTTTGTGACTCCTCTCTATGGGCTTCTACTTGTTTAATTATGTTTTCCTGGAATTCTTTCAGGCATTTTTGTGATTCCTCTCTGTAGGCTTCTACTTGTTCTCTAAGGGAGTTCTTCACGTCTTTCTTGAAGTCCTCCAGCATCATGATCAAATATGATTTTGAAACTAGATCTTGCTTTTCTGGTGTGTTTGCATATTCCATGTTTGTTTTGGTGGGAGAATTGGGCTCCGATGGTGCCATGTAGTCTTGGTTTCTGTTGCTTGGGTTCCTGCGCTTGCCTCTTGCCATCAGATTATCTCTAGTGTTACTTTGTTCTGCTATTTCTGACCGTGGCTAGACTGTCCTATAAGCCTGTGTGTCAGGAGTGCTGTAGACCTGTTTTCCTGTTTTCTTTCAGCCTGTTATGGCGACAGAGTGTTCTGCTTTCGGGCATGTAGTTTTCCCTCTCTACAGGTCTTCAGCCATTCCTGTGGGCCTGTGTCTTGAGTTCACCAGACAGGTCACTTGCAGCAGAAAAGTTGGTCTAACCTGTGGTCCCGAGGCTCAAGTTTGCTCGTGGGGTGCTGCCCAAGAGCTCTCCGTTTCAGCAGCAACCAGGAAGATCTGTGCCGCCGTTTCCGGGAGCTTCAGTGCATTAGGGTTCCAGATGGCGTTTGGTGTTTTCCTCTGGCGTCCGAGATGTGTATGCAGAGTGCAGTCTCTTCTGGTTTCCCAGGCGTGTCTGCCTCTCTGAGGGTTTAGCTCTCCCTCCCACGGGATTTGGGTGCAGAGAACTGTTTATCCGGTTTGTTTCCTTCAGGTTCCGGAGGTGTCTCAGACGCAGTGGTCCTGCTGCTCCTGGGCCCTCCCCCATGGGAGCCCAGAGGCCTTATACAGTTTCCTCTTGGGCCAGGGATGTGGGCAGGGGTGGGCAGTGTTGGTGGTCTCTTCCGCTCTGCAGCCTCAGGAGTGCCCACCTGACCAGGCGGTCAGGTCTCTCTCCCACGGTGTCTGGGAGCAGAGAGCTGCTGCAGGCCGGTTCCTCGGGTGTGGGACTTCCTAAGCATTCACATTTTGATCAGTTTGCTCGTGGGGTGTTGCTTAAGAGCTCTCCGTGGGGGCAGCAACCAGGAAGATCTGCGCCGCCCTTTCCGGGAGCTTCAGTGCACCAGGGTTCCAGATGGCGTTTGGTGTTTTCCTCTGGAATCAGTAATGTGTGCAGAGTGCAGTCTCTTCTGGTTTCCCAGGCGTGTCTGCCTCTCTGAAGGTTTAGCTCTCCCTCCCACAAGATTTGGGTGCAGAGAACTGTTTATCCAGTTGGTCCCTTCAGATTCAGGCGGTGTCTCAGACGCAGTGGACCTGCTGCTCCTGGGCCCTCCTCTCCGGGAACCCAGAGGCTGTATACAGTTTCCTCTTGGGCCAGGGATGTGGGCAGGGGTGGGCAGTGTTGGTGGTCTCTTCCGCTCTGCAGTCTCAGGTGTGCCCACCTGTCCAGGCGGTGAGGTCTCTCTCCCACGGGGTCTGGGAGCAGAGACATGTATCCAGATTGTTAATCTGTGTCATTTTCTTGGGGAATTGAGTCTATTGATTTTGAGAGATATTAAGGAATTGTTGCTTCCTGCTATATTCATGTTTGGATATGAGGTTAAGTTTGTGTGCTTGTCTTCTCTTTATTTTGTTGCAAGAGAATTAGTTTCTTGCTTTTTCTAGGGTGTACCTTACCTCCTTGTGTTGGACTTTACCATTTATTACCCTTTGTAGGGCTGGATTTGTAGAAAGATATTTTGTAAATTTGGTTTTGTCATGGAATATCTTGGTTTCTCCATGTATGTTAATTGAGATTTTCACTGGATACAGTAACCTGGGCTGGCATTTGTGTTCTCTTAGGATCTGTATGACATCTGTCTAGTATCTTCTGGCTTTCATAGTCTCTGGTGAGAATACTGGTGTAATTCTGATAGGTCTGCCTTTATACCTTACTACTTTTAATATTTTTTCTTTGTTTTGTGCATTTGGTGTTTTCATTATTATGTGACAGGAGGAGTTTCTTTTCTGGTCCAATCTATTTGGAGTTCTGTAGGCTTCTTGTATGTTTATGGGCATCTCTTTCTTTAGGTTAGGGAAGTTTTCTTCTATGATTTTGTTGAAGATATTTACTGGTCCTTTGAGTTGGGAGTCTTCACTCTCTTCTATACCTATTATCCTTAGGTTTGATCTTCTCATTGTGTCCTGGATTTCTTGTATATTTTGGGCCAGTGTCTTTTTCTGTTTTACATTATCTTTGACAGTTGTGTCAATGATTTCTATGGAATCTTCTGCTCCTCAGATTTTCTCTCTTCTATCTCTTGCATTCTGTTGGTGAAGCTTGTATCTACAGCTCCTTGTCTCTTCCTTTGGTTTTCTATATCCAGGGTTGTCTCCCTTTGTGCTTTCTTTATTGCTTCTATTTCCATTTTTAATTCCTTCACTTGTTTGATTGTTTTTTCCTGTAATTCTTTCAGGGATTTTTGCATTTCCTCTCTATAGGCTTCTGCTTGTTTACTTGTGTTTTCCTGCATTTCTCTAAGGTAATTCTTTATATCTTTCTTGACGTCCTCCACCATCATGATCAAATTTGATTTTAAATCTAGATTTTGCTTTTCTGGTGTGTTTGGATATTCAGTGTTTGCTTTGGTGGGAGAATTGGGCTCTGATGATGCCATGTAGTCTTGGTTTCTGTTGCTTGGGTTCCTGTGCTTGCCTCTTGCCATCACGTTGTCTCTGGTGTTACCTTGTTCTGCTATTTCTGACAGTGGTTAGACCATCCTATAGGCTTGTGTGTCAGGAGTGCTGTAGACCTATTCTCTTTCAGCCAGTTATGGGAATAGAGTGTTCTGCTTTCAGGCATGTAGTCTTTCCTGTCTACTGGTCTTCAGGTTCCTGTGGGCGTGTGTCCTGAGTCCACCAGGAAGGTCACTTGGAGCAGAAAAGTTGGTCTAACCTGTGGTCTCGGGCCTGGAGTCGCTCCGCAGAGCCTGGTGATATCCCTCTGTGAGGGCAACAACCAGAAGGGCCTGCCATGCCTTCACTTGGGACCCTGTGCACTGGGGTCCCAGATGGCATTAGGTGTTTTCCTCTAGAGTCAGAAATGTGGGCAGAGAGTAGTCTCCTCTGACTTCCCAGGCATGTCTGCCCCTCTGAAGGTCTAGCTCTCCCTCTCACAAGATTTTGGTTCAGGGAGCTGGTTTACCGGGTCCCTTCATATCCAGAAAGTGTCTGGACCACAGAGTTGAGTGCCCCTATCTTTCTGTTCCCAGAGACCCTATACAGTTTCCTCTTGGGCCTGGGATGTGGGCAAGGGTGTGCCCTGTGGGGTGGTCTCTCCTGCTGTTCAGTGTCAGGAGTGCCCACCTGTCTGGGTGATGAGCTCTCTCTCCCACAGGGTTTGGGAGCAGGGAGCTGTGGGCAGGGATCAGCAAGGTTCAGGCCCCAGCTAGAAACCAGAAGTGCCTGGTCCCAGAGGAATTTTGCCTCTGTGTGTCCTGAGTCCACCTGGCAAGTCACTTGGAGCAGAAAAGTTGGTCTTACTTCTGGTCTCAATCCTGGATTCGCTCCACAGAGCCGGGTGTCAGCTCTCCGTGAAGGCAGCAACCAGAAGGGCCTGCCCCACCTTCACTCCGGCCCAGATTGTGCTAGGCGTTTTCCTGTAGAGTCAGAAATGTGGGCATAGAGTAGTCTCCTCTGCATGTTTTTTCTTATTTGTACTTCCTAAACTTCAAATATATGTAACAGTAGAACCAATATTGTATAGGAATCAAAGTGGACTAATGGGGGCTAGAAAGGATACATCCACTATGGAAGTCAGTTGGGAGGTTTCTCAAGAAAGTAAACATGGAACTACCATATCACTCAGCTATACCAATTTTAGGCATTCGCCCAAAGGACTTTAAGTCTTACCACAAGTACAATTACACACCCGTGTTTATTGCTGTGCTAGTCACAATATTTAAGATATAAAGCCAGTGTAGAAGCCCATCAGCAGATGAATTGACAAAAATCATGGTGAATATACACAATGGAATAGACAGTCCTAAATCAATTGAAATCATGTAGTTTATAGAAAATGCACTCTTCTGGAAATGGTTAAGCGAGATGACATAGACTCATATAATCAGATATCACACTTGCCAATATATGTGTATTTGAGATTATAGTGTGTGTGTGTGTGTGTGTGTGTGTGTGTGTGTCTGTGTCTGTGTCTGTGTATATGTGTATGGATGTGCAAATAGGTCAGGAAACTGAAAAGGGGAACATGCGAGAGGAAAATGAGGTCTTAAATGAGAGGAAAGAAGATGTTAATAGAATGGAAAAAAAACAGGAGGTGTTGGTGATAGAGTGAAAATAGGAGAGGAGAATCAATCAAAGCACTCTGTGGAAGTGCTATAATGGAACCTATTATCTAGAGTGTTTAAAAAAATAGAATCTTTTATTTAAAATTTTTAATTAACTTTTTTGATATTAAAGCATAATTGCATCCATCATACAGGCTTAATGTGCCAAAATTCAAATGTTAAAATTATATTTAATATGCACAAATAATGGTTTGCTATACATATACCTTTTGAAATGATTAACAAAATCAAATTAATTAATACCCATCACCACATTGAGTTACTTGTGTGTGTATATATATGTGTGTTAAAAATTATTCATATTTGTGATTATTCATTAAATTCATAACTTATTTATGTACATAAATAAGTAATATACTCTTCAAAAATCTTAAGCAAATAATACAGTATTAATTATAGTAATCATAATCTTCACTATATCTCCAGAACTCATGTGTCATAGAGCTCAAACTCCCCATGTTTGTTCTTAAAATAAATTATCTTCTTTAAATAGAATGTTTTGATGTCATGAAAATGATTGACACCAGCATTTTCAAAGTAGTTATACTTGTCAGCCTACATAGCACAAAAGACATTTATTGTACTCCTAATTTAAATAAGTTGCTATTTACTGAGCTTTACACTCTAGTTTAAGCTGAATGGAAAATACTCAACAAAAATTACGGTTATTATATGGTGAAAATAAAATACAGAATGGCTGACAGCTCAAGTCAATTAAAGCCTTCACACACATATTTTCAAGTTTCATTGAGAAATAGCACAAAAGGAAAGGATCCATTTAAAACAAAAATAACAGTTAAATAGCCATCATTTATGGTCACTGACAGTGGGCTTATAATCGTGGTAAAGCATACTGAAGACATGTAAAATACTGTATTTCCATTCTGGTATTTTACAAACAGCTTGGTAAGGCTATTGGATACTCATAAAGTAATGGAGCTAGGCTGTTAATACTGGAAATAACATATGGTGCATAAATCAAAGTGAGAGAAGGATTAGAAAAGGATGAAGATGTAGGTCTTCTGCTATTCAGAAAGACTGGCAAAAGTAGAGCCTTTTAAAGCAAGATGGTAGGGTATTCCAAATAAAAGGCTGGAATGAAGGAAAAACATAAGGAACACTTATGGAGACAACATGGACTCTAGCATGATCAGTACCAAACTTGCAGGTTATGTTAAGACCATAAATCTCCCATCCAAAGAGCATAAGAGAAAGTTTAAAAACCTAAGTTGCTATGAAAAACTGTCTTTGATATAATATTCTGAATCCCACTTCTCTCACATGTAAAATCATGTGTGTCAAGAATTAAATGCAAACATGCAAACCTGTAGATGTTGGTGTAATTATTATGATTATGGAAAACTAGCATTGGGCAGAAGTCCTTCAACTACATGTGGTAAGTCAACCATCAAGCAGGAAAGTGGCACAATTGCAATAGTGTTTAAGAAAATTATCTTCTATTAATGACCATCTTGACAAACTGGATAAAGAACAGAGGCAAGAAGCTCAATAGAAATGTCAGGTTTTTATGTCACATTATGGACTATTGTGACAGGAAAGGATCTGTGGAATGTTCCCAAGTCACGCACATCTACTCATAAAGGTTAATTTAATAATATATGGTTTATACTGTACAAATACTAAACTCTAAAGGGTTGCCAAAGAAAGAGCCTCAGGCTACTATGCAGGCAACCGCAGCCGATGAATGAACCACAGTTCATAAATGAAGTGGTCCTGCCAAGTCCAGAACATACTAATGCCTCTTCTGAGTTGTTTTAGATGTCCCAGAGACCCTCAAAACAATACAGGTGATTGCTATTGCTTGGTCTCTTGCCAGACTTTGGTGGTAATATCCTGTGACTGAAGACACCACACAAACTGGATATAAGAAAATCAAGTCAGTACTGGCCAGGATGCTATCTCCCTACTGGAAAACTCTCATAGTACTAGAAGATGCTATATAGAGTGCTGGGATGGATCATGATCATGAACAGATATACTCCTATCTGAACCTTGTGAACTATAATAATGACCAGTGTGGCGAGGTATGTCCATAGGTCCAAAGTGACCCTTAATGATGTGGAGGTAACAAATTACATTTTGATTGGCCTTAAGGTCCACTGTGTAGGAGCAAATAAATGCATGCCTATTACTACAAATCCTGTCAAGAATCCATGGTAAAGGAACTCATAGTTCCCAGAGATGAAAGTATAACTAATATTTTGCTAAACATAGGATGACAATGTCCTCTGAATTCATAATCCCTACTGATTAGTGCAGCCAAGAACATATGAGAAATGTTTCTTTGCTCCATGGACTGTAGTTAACACAGAAACTCAGAATTGGTCACTGTCAAGAACAAGTGACTATAGAGTGCTTATCCATAAATGGGAGATACATATTATAGTTCCCTCTCCAGGTCTCAGGGACCATAGTCTGAGTGTGTGTGTGTGTGTGTGTGTGTGTGTGTGTGTGTGTGTGTGTGTACACATGCATGTGCAGGGAGGAATGTTGTAAGAGACTGAGGTTGAGAAAACTGCTTTGAAATAGTGTGTTCTGGACATGGCAGGGCAACTACATTCATGAATTCTGGTTCACTCATCAGCCATGGTTGTCTGCCCAGGAACTGTACTAGTTCAAGCCAGGCAACAGTCCAACAAGGAATGGGAGGGGCTTATGAGCTCCACACCTAACTTAGGAGTTCTGGACAAATAATGGCTCCTGGGAGAGGAAGAGTCCATTTTCTTTAAGGGTGTGTTTCCTGGTAGACCAACCATGCTTCAGTGGATGGCCCGACACCCAGATTTGAGTCAATAAGTTATGTTTAAAAACAATATATGACATAAGATGCAGGAGGAAGAAGGTAGAGTGAATTTGAAAGTAGTTAAGCGCAAGATCAGAACACATTACATGACATTCTTATATTTTTGGTTGTGAGCCTAGCCTTTAATGGCCGAGCCATCTCTCCAGCCCCATTACATGACATTCTTAAGGCATCAATAAAATATTTACTTAAAATAGCTAAGTTTGATTATAAAGAAGACAATGAAGTCTATGGCTACTATATTTTTTTATTTACATAGTTTTATTTTGTGTGTACGTGTTTGTTCTTGGATGTTTGTGTATGCATGTCTGCAGAGGCCAAAAGAAGGTATTTGATCCCCTGGAACTGGAGTTGTAGTTGGTTGAGTTCTGGTAACTGAAATTATGTCTTCTGTAAGTGAAGTAAGTGTTCTTGACCACTGAACCAGCTCTCTAGCCTCGGCCCATAGCTACTTTTAAGGGCCAAATCTAAGCAATGCTTATCTTTTGCCAACTAGATTATCCTTTGTCATCTAGTTGAAAGAAAAATAGACAAAAGTTAATCACTGACCTTTGTGAGAATTAGTGATTCACTTTTATAGTAAGAAAACAAATGGAGGGTATAGAATGCATGAAAGTTCTAATTTATTTTAAGCAAAGTTGTCATCTTTTTAATAATAAGCATTCCTAAAATAAAATGGTTTCTTTTTTCTTTCTTTTATTCTTTAGTCTATTTTACAGCCTACTCTTTATCCCCATCCTAATCTGCCCTATGACTGTTCCACATCCCATACCTCCCCCCCACTCCCATCCCCAACCTGTCACCCCCACCCCCACACCACCAGATCTCCCCACTCCCTGGAGCCTCAAGTCTCACACCTTCTCTGACTGAGTCCAGACCCAGGAGTCCTCTGCTGTATATGTGTGGGGGCCTCATATCAGCTGGTGTATGCTGCCTGGTTGGTGGCTCAGTATCTGAGACATCTCTGGGGTCCAGGTTAGTTGAGGTTTCTGGTCTTCCTATGGGGTCACCCTCCTCCTCAGCTTCTTCCAGCTTTTCCGTAATTCAACCACAGGAGTCCCCGGCTTCTGTCCATTGGTTGGGTGTAAGTATCTGCATCTGACTCTTTCAGCTGCCTGTTGGGCTTCTCAGACATAGCCATGCTAGGCTCCTGTCTGTAAACACACTATAGCATCATTAATAGTGACAGGCCTTGGAGCTTCCCCTTGAGATGAATCCCAATTTGGGCGGCTACTGGAAGTCCTTTCCCTCAGACTCTTCTCCATCTTTGCTCCTGCAGTTCTTTCAGACAGGACAATTCTAGGTCAGAGTTTTTGACTGTGGGATAGCAACCCCATTCCTCACTTGATGCCCTGTCGTTCTGCTAGAGGGGAGCTTGCCAAGTTCCCTCTTCCCACCATAGGGCATCTCATCTAATGTCCCTCCCTTTGATTCCTGAGAGTCTCTCACCTCCCAAGTCTCTGGTACATTCTAGAGGGTCCTGCTACCTCCCACCTCCTGAGGTTGCCTGTTTCCATTCTTTCTGCTGGCTCTTTCTCATAGCTCCAGTCCTGTTCCAATACCTGATCATGTTCCCCTCTTCCCTTCCCTGTCCCCTTTCCCATCTAGAACCCCCATCCTGTGATTGCTTTCTTCTCCTTCCCAAATGGGACTGAGACCTACTCACTTGGTCCCTTTGGCTTGTTGACTTCCTTGAGTGCTGTGGATTTTATCCTGGGTATTCTGTACTTTTTTTGGATGATATCTACTTATTAGTGAGTACATACCATGCATCTCCTTTTGGGTCTGAGTTACCTCACTCAGGATATTTTCTAGTTCCATCCATTTGCCTGCAAGACTCATGATGTTCTTGTTCTTAATGTAAATGTTCATTGTGTAAATGAACCACATTTTCTGTATTCATTCTTCCTTTGTGGTTGTTCCCAGCTTCTGGCTATTACAAATAAGGGTGCTATGAACATAGTGGAACATGTGCCCCTGTGGCCTGGTGTGGCATCTTTTGGGTATATGCCCAAGAGGTGGGATACCGGAGTCTTCAGGTAGATCTAATTCCAATTTTCTGAGGAACCTCCAGATTGATTTCCAGAATGGTTGTACCAGTCTGCAATCCCACCAACAATGGAGAAGTGTTCCTCTTTTTCCACATCCTAACCAACATGTGCTGTCACCTGAGGTTTTGATCTTAGCTAATCTGAGGGATTAATTAGCATTTAAATATCACGTCCTACATATATTGTTCAGATTCTTTCAGCTCTCCTCACATATTTTATTTTTCTTACAATATTTTAATTTATTCATTGAGAATCCCATATATATATCCAATATATTTTAATAGTATTTACCTCCACCTACTTAGAACTCCTAGAAATCCCTCATGTCTCCTCTTAACTTTATTTCCTCTAATTTTTATTACTCAAAGTCTAAATAGTGCTACCAATATACTCATGGGTGTGAGGTCCTCCAGTGGAGCATGGTAAACCTATTATGGACCACCCCCCTCATGAAAATGGACTCTATCTCACTGAACAATCATCAACTGACAGTACCTTCTTAGCTGGAGGTTGGAGCATACGTGCTTCTCCCTACGCGTGCTAGAATGTTGATTGCCTTGATCTTGTGTAGATCTTATGCAGGCATCACTGCTGATAATGAGTCTATGCGAGTCTTGTCATATCCAGAAGATACTTTTTCACAGCAGTCCTCTCTATCCTCTGGAGTTTGCAATCCTTCAGCTCCTCCTTCAGCAATGTTCTTTGAGCCACAGGGGTAGGAATCATGCTACAGATCTCCTATTTTAGGCTCAGAACTCTATGCTTATGTATTGTCTGCACTTCCATCAGTTGTGTGTCTCTGTAGTAACCACTGTTCATTGCAGAAAATGCTTCCGTGATGAGGAGTGAGATCTGTAGCACTACCATGTATATGTGTGTGTATTTAGAGGACAGCTTCTTTGCATATCTACTTACAAAGTAATGGTAGTACGTTCCCTACTTGCACCTGTGAACTCTTCTGTCTATGAGTTCTTGACAAGATTTATAGTACCATTATTTGTTTATTTTTGAGACAGGGTCTCATTTGTTTCTGTAGTTTTTTTTTTTTTGAACTTATTATATAGCCGAGGATGATTCCCGTTGCTCCTGCATACACTTCTTAAGTACTAGGACTAAAGGAATGCCTCCCTGCCTGATTCATGTTTCATTTCAAAAATCAATTTCCAGGTTTATTCAATGAAAATACAACCCCATTAACAAGGAAGAAAATTCTCTTCCTTGCCATAGCAGCTTGTCTATTTTCCATAAATGAATACAAATGTATGAAAAGATACTATGAACAAAACTGTCTCCTCTTTGATAATGGTTGTTGTACTTCCAAGAAAACACACACACACACACACACACACACACACACACACACACATAATAGGTGCAAGTTCATAATTTATCACTTTAAAGGGAAAACATTGTAAGTTGATGCCTTAGCTGGATCATTTATAAAGAGTGTGACTGAGTGGGAGAGAGAAATCTTGTCACTCTTGCCTCTTATATTACACATTGCCATTCTGTCAAGTCAAATCTAATATAAATGAATCACATTAATCAGAAAGTGTGAATTTTTACATGACAAGCTAAAGGGGCATGCCATTTTCAATTAGATTAGTGATCTAAAATTAGCTACTGACACAAGCATGTATACATGGTCAATTTGCCTGCCCGAAACAGAAAATTAAATAAGACATATTGGATAATAGATAGCCCTAGAGAGGACATGCAGCTGTAATTCACTCAAGTTGCTCAGCTGATGTCAAAAGCCACCAAAGAATATTCAATCTTGTGCTCATTTGAGATGCTTGGACTTAACTCAAGACAATACTTGGGTCACTTGCTCACTTATTTGTTTCTGCAAATGCTAGAGGTTGTGTCCAGAGAGGATATTCAATGTTGTTTTAATAAAAAAATAAACTCACATGGAAAGGAGACTGGTTTATTACACAATCAATAGCTCATTACTGACATGTATTAGTACTTTTGAAATGGAGGCACGTGTTTTTACTCAAAGCTCTCAATATCTTTCTTACTTCATCATGCCAGTACTTGTCAAAAATCTCCAAACAGGATTTTAGAAATTAGAATAATTTATATATTGTTACCAATATCACTCTCCTGAGTCATTTATAAGGGTTTCTTTGTGAATGCTGCATAACTGCACTTTGTGTGAATCTGTTGAGGCAAGCAGATACAATAAAAAGTCATGCAGCAGAATTTACTTGTTCTAACATGAATAATGGTGAATTTTTAAATTAAGGTTTTAAATCTTGATCTCAGACAAGGGAAGCAAAATACAAGGGGAAAATGGTTGTAGTGAATATAGATAATTTTTAGTTAAAAAAACAATGGATAATGTGATTTCTTTGACGCATTATCTTTAGGATGTATACATATGCTCATATATTTGCTTATACATATGAAAACAAAATTGTTGCAAAGGAAACTTATATAGTTCAGTGAATTTACCATGGAGTAAGCATATTTAATTTTGCTTTCTAATTAGTGTCTACACCTCTAAGGGAAAGCCAGTGTATCATTAATGCAATGAAGCACTTTAAGAAAGCAGAAAATCATAAACGAGTGCTATGTGACTGTAATCTCAGCACAGAAGACAGTGAGGCAGTAGGATCACAAGTTCAAGGCCACACTAGGATAGAGAGATCCTGTTCTAACCAAACAACAACCAACAACAGGAACAAGGAAGATTAGAATTTATTACTTTATAAAAAAAGTTCAAGGTCTGCCTGCTATATAAAATACAATTTTTACTACAAAACACTTGCTGCCCTTAGGATCTAGCAGATTTTGTCCCTGTAATTTTACAGTTACACCAAGAAAGTGAGTGTACAGTTATCAAGAGTGTGTGTGTGTGTGTGTGTGTGTGTGTGTGTCTGTGTGTCTGTGTGTCTGTGTGTCTGTGTCTGTGTGTGTTGCTGAGGACTGGACCCAGGTTCTTGTGCATGGAAGACAAACAATTTGCCAGTGAGCTCAGTCTCCATCGCCAGTATCAATAAAGTCCTTAGCAGTTAATTTTTAATAGCCTCAAGTTAGGAACCACTCATATGTTCATCAATATTAAAATAATAGATACAGAGGGTATATCACTGTGTGGAAGTAATCTGTACTGAAAGTTATGAACTGTAGCTATACTTAACGATGTGGATTACTGTTTGAAACACTTAAAAGACTACTGATTTGATTTGTATAAGCGTCTACAATGGGTGAATCCCATCTGTAATGCTAGATGTAAAAACTATGGCTACCTCAGGGAGAGTAAACTAACTGGCAAGATCAAAAGTGAGGCCTGTGGAACATTGCAAAATGTTTAATAGCTCAGTTTTAGTTTCACATACACAAACATACACACACACACACACACACACACACACTTGCACTCATGTGTGCCTGTATGTGTATGCATGCATGTACTTGTATGCATGCCTGCCGGTGGTGAGCGACTATCAATAGTAGTAAATTTAACCTTTGTGAGCTTTATTGTGTTCATCTTATATTCCAATAGTTTTAAAACAATAAAATAAATTTAAATCACTTCTTGAAAGAAAAATGTGAATTTTTGACAAGATGCAAAATATTAAGAAAGATTTTGAATTTCCAGTAATACCTTGAACCATATTAAAAGTGTCAAACTAACACTCAAAGTGATAAGGTAGTATAATTTTAAAAACCCTGTCAGTATGACTACTCAATCTTAACACACATTCTCCCACAAAAAGCTCCATCAAATCAAATAGACTTTGACAACCACTTCTGAGGTCCTTGAAATAGTTCAGTCCCCATTTATCATCATTAAAATATCTTCATGCACATTTTATTGATGAATAATACAGGTCTTTCTCCATATTTTTATATGGTTATGTATCCAATTATGTAAACCTGTGAGATGGGTCATGAGATTTTAAATGATAGAGAGCTGGGTACATATCTGCAAGGTGAAGTGTTCTCTTCATACTCTGGAGATCTAAGGCAATCAGGTCATAGATTCAGCTTAACACTAGTAAATACCTAAATAGTCAATAGAATGATTAGTTTATAGATAGTGTTGTTTATCAATGACATGGAAAATCTATTTATGAAGACTGAGCTTGATAAAGCATAAGCTTTTCCTTGAGGTTTGAAATAAAATGCATTGACAGGGGAATATCTTTCCTGTGAAGACATAACAAAATGTCAGGACAAAGGTGAGAGATCTTTTTTTTAATCTTTATTAACTTGAGTATTTCTTATTTACATTTCGATTGTTATTCCCCTTCCCAGTTACCGGGCCAACATACCTCTAACCCCTCCCTCTCTATATTGGTGTTCCCCTCCCCATCCTCTCCCCATTACCACCTGCCCCCCAGTAATCACATTCACTGGGGGTTCAGTCTTGGCAGGACCAAGGGCTTCCCCTTCCACTGGTGCTCTTACTAGGATATTCATTGCTACCTATGAGGTCAGAGTCCAGGGTCAGTCCATGTATAGTCTTTAGGTAGTGGCTTAGTCCCTGGAAGCTCTGGTTGCTTGGCATTGTTGTTCATAAGGGGCCTCGAGCCCCTTCAAGCTCTTCCAGTTCTTTCTCTGATTCCTTCAACGGGGGTCCTATTCTCAGTTCAGTGGTTTGATGCTGGCATTCGCCTCTGTATTTGCTGTATTCTGGCTGTGTCTCTCAGGAGAGATCTACTAAATACTAAATGTTTAGGCCAAGTGTTCCTTATATCGCTTAAACTATTGGGTCTTTATGCTTAGAACTAGGTTGAAAATGTCTTCTAAAGAAGGGTTTTCTGCAGCTCACACAAACCTTGTCCTTTTTCTTTATGGAGGAACTTAGCATTTTATGGTCAGCCTCTAAGTTCCAAAATTTAGTTCCACACCTCAAATTGGAATTGTAGAGTGAAACATGCAGGAAGAAGCACCTTGTGGACGACTTGGGTTTGGAAAGTCTGGAATAAAGCAGGATTCAAGGCAGATCTGTGCACAAATTTAATTAGGCACAGAGAGAAGAGTGCAGAGGATCAGGACGTAGCGATGAGCCACGTGGGAGAAGCTCTTTTACCACAAAATATTGCAGTTTTTCTTACTCACCTGTTGTACCACTGACTTTCCAAACATGCCAAGAAGTAGCAACAATATATGATACTCCATTGTAAGGAGAATAGGAAACAATGAAAATAATTCCCCATTAAAAATTGACTCCAACTTTGAGCCTTTGAGAATTCTGTAATTACTTATTAATACCTCTTTCTTACGGTTTTACTGCTGTGAGCAGACACCATGACCAAGGCAACTCTTTATAAGGACAACATTTAATTGGGGCTGGCTTACAGGTTCAGAGGTTCAGTCCATTATCATCAAGGCGGGAATGTGGCAGCATCCAGGCAGGATGGTGCAAGCAAAGCTGAGAGTTTTACATCTTCATCTGAGGGCTGTTAGCAGAAGACTGGCTTCTGGGCAGCTAGGACTAGGGTATTAAAGCACACACCCAGAGTGACACACCTACACCAACAAGGCTATACCTCGTAATAGTGCCATTCACTGGCCCAAGCATATACAAAACATTACAACCTCAAATTGGAAAAAATGTACCTGTGACTGTCAGTGGGAATAAGACATTTACATGTATTCATAAATACAAAATGTTTCCATGTTTCAAAGGCTAGATGTGAAATATTTATCCTTCGGCCACCCTGTTCCCCTCCTTAGAGGCAATTGATGTTACAATTTTCATAG